>NW_026962865.1:0-30000 GCF_032445375.1 Bacillus rossius redtenbacheri
AAACAGGGAACTTTTCATTTGCAGATGTTATTCAAGGAATCAAATACGTAATTTGTGCTGGAATCACTTGAAAATGGTTAAATTAACTTAGGTATACTTTAGTGTATAGTATGCTGAAAATGTGGAGATAATTTCATGAAGGCTGTTTGCTGTGGAAGCACTAGCAAATCACCTTGTTCAGTGCCACCTGGAATGGCTTTCTTCGTGCACCTCCAAGGATGATGTGATTATTATTGTGAGTAAATTTTGTTTACATTTTCATTGTGTGAATAATAAAACTTTTAACTGTACACACAACAAGCATTTCACTTGGATCTGATGCATTCTCAAGAGTGCAGTTTCTGTTTAGCTTTTAAAACTGGCTGCCCTTCAATTCACTCAAGGTGCAGATGCAAGTTGCTGATGAAGTATTCCACACACATGCTACATTGGAGAAATATTTTAATAAAAATTAAAACTCTTGCAGGATTTCGAATAAAAACTATCCTATTTATCCCTTCTATGTTTTGGTACTGCGAAATTGAGAGAGGTAAGTAAGTTGTGAGGTTATTTTTACTTGCTTGCATGTGAGGTTAGCAGAGCAAAAATATTTTTGAAATTGCAGATACATGGTCACTTTATTTCGTTGCAAACATTTATAAGCTCGTAATCTTATTTAAAGTCTCCATACTTAATGCGTTTGGAAAACCTTCTTTCTCTCAATTTTACAATGGAACAAAATTTTACTTGTATGTGTACATTAATTCCATCTCTAAATGATGTAGGTTTACGCACCGAGATCAGGTACATTGTAGAGAGAAAAACACACGAGTACCTGCTTATTTTGAAGTTTTAATGAGTATATTAAAAAAAAAAAAAAAAAACGATAAAAATATAATTGAAAAAGTATATTATTCACGTATTTTTGAGGATGAGGGGAGGGGGTGTTTTTGTCCGATGGTCGTTTATCTTTAAAGAAATTTCCGTTGGACCTGTGCGTTCTTGCTCTGCCAATTCTCGAAAAATGAAATATTTTAAGTCGTCTTTTATGTGCTAACTTCATTATATTTGGCTGCATTCGTATTTTTATTAGTTTTGAAACATTCATGTCACGGAAAATAATCATAAACCAGGACAAAAACGTTTTGACTAAATGTTCTAGGTTGGTTGTAAAACATTTTCTTATTTTATTTCACATCGGAAACATCTGTTAAGTTGTAAGCTTTGTAATGAATGCGACAGTCACTTGTTCGCTGAAGTGTTTGTTTAAGAAATTAGTATTGTAAATTTGTTTATGGTCTTGTTAAATGAAATTTTAAGTGAAATCATTTGGGAAAACAGAGGCTACAGGAATTTTCAACACAACTTGATGACCGACGTTGTGACTAGTGTGGGAGTGTGTGCTCGTGTAAATATCAATTTTTCTTACTCCTCGTGCCGGTCAACAGGAAAACAGCGAGTGTGTTATCTCATCGCGGGCGTGTGATTGCGTGTGGTAAATTGTGCTAGGTTAATTACCGCAAAACTCCACTGTGTGCAAATATGTAGTGTGTCGCTGTATGCAAATATTTGGTATGTCTTTTTTTTTTTTTTTTTTTTTTCAGGCAATACACACTTTGAATTTTACACAATTTCGATGCTGCAACCTAAGTGTATACATGCGAATAGGATTGCTTAAATGAAAAAGTAAAGTAGGAGGTAAGTGCAAATGTTTCCAGGAGGTTATGCACACACAATCTATTTTATGAATTAATAGTTATTATCTAAGAAAATGATAGAAGATTATAAATAATGTGTGCAGAATAATACAGAATTTGCATGTTACACAAAAAAAAATATATATATATATTCCAAATATTGTTAGCAAAATGCACCTAGATTAGTGAGCTGGATTTTTTTTTTTTTTTTGTATTTTTGTTCTGTTGATCCCACGTGGAGTCAAGGCTCCGGGATATAGAACATGTATGTGCAGACAATTAATATTTACATGATGCAAGTTACCAAGAAAAAAAATTTCAAAAAAAAAAAATACATAACATGTTACACAATTTAACTTTATGCAAAACATGAAGCAGCTGTTATCACAAGTCCATTCAACAAATTAACAGTTCAATTTCTCTATTATCAATCAAATTAAAGAATAGCTTCAGAGGGTAGGTAGGATATTCTAGAAGAATTTTTTTTACTGTTTTTTTTTTTAATACTGGTAAATTGTTTTAGTTATTTTCTGTGATATTAAGTTGTAAAGTTTTACTCCCAAGTAATTTAGTCCATTTTCAAATCGCCTAGTGTTATGTTCAACTATCCTCAATTTACTAGCATTTCTGGTGTTATACCTATGTGCGAATATCTAAAAAAAAAAAAAAAAAAAAAAAAATAATAATTTTTTTTTTCTTCTTTTTCTTAAGAATGAATAAAAAGTTTCTAGAACGTATTCATTTATGGCAGTCAGGACTTTAAGTTTTTTGAATTTTGGTCTGCAGTTAGATGATTTTTTATCTTTTGTTATTATTCTAATAGCTCCTTTTTTTTTTTTTTCCCCCAATGTTATATGGCAGAAAGAGTAGAGCTATGGCTACTGTGACATCATGCATTGATGGGAAGGTTATTGTTGGATAACAAAAATTTAGATGATATAATTTTTATTTTTTTCCATACACAACACATTGCAGGTACAATTTTACAGGTTACAGCTGTACCACCTCTAGTATTGCTGCCGACCATCCAACAAATGAGCACACTAAACAGGCATTGATGACATTGTTATCAACGTCTTTTTGAATCTCTCATTATTATACATAACTGCCCACTGAAACAGAGAAACTTCAAAATAGGTGTGTGTGTGTGTGTTTATATATATATATATATATATATATATATATATATATATATATATATATATATATATATATATATACATATATACATACATACATACATACATACATACATACATACATACATACATACATACATACATACATACATACATATACACTTATCTATTTATTTTTTCACTTTGAATTTTGTATGAGGTATACACATGCAAAGATTCACAGCTGCTGCTGGGTGGGTGAGTGAGTGAGTGATTGATTGATTGATTGATTGATTGATTGATTGATTGATAGAGAGTGAGTGTGTGTGTGTGTGTGTGTTAGGGGGGGGGGGGGGGAAATGTGGTGATTGTGGGGGAAAAAAAAATTTAAAATTGAAATTTTTAAAAAAAAATTTTTTTCTGTAGGGTGCAAAATAGTAGTGCCAACGGCACGTGGTGTTCCCAAGCGGTCACCCATCTAAGTACTAACCACGCTCGACGATGCTTAACTTCGGTGATCGGACAAATCAAATTCAAATTCAAAAGCTTTTTATTGCGATGTTTGCATACATTGATATTTACATAGGTATACATAGTGGAACGCCAGCACATTGTGCTCTTTTTCCATAGTTTATAGACATTATACAACACTTCTTATATACATTTACATTTATTTAATAATTGTTTTTAGGAGGAAAAGTTTAAAAAAACCTCCGTAATGTTCTGGAGCCTGTGGGCTCAATGTTTTCTGATGATCATACACGTTGAAATATATTTACAGAGAAATTATTATTGATATTTACATACACATAGTTACATATTTTTCACTGAACAGTTTGGGAGTAGGTTTAGTTATGCTTGCAGCTTATATATTACACTATTGTACACTATATTACATAAGTTGCACTTTTGAATCTATGTCGCTTTGGTTGGCGTTCATTTGCAGTCTCGATGCACGGCACTTTGGTGGATGTCCGTAGCACTGTACACTTTTGTGGCTGGTTGGAGGATTTTCTTCTTCTGCCCAGTCAGGGTGGCCTGCCTGGGTGGTAGTCTGTAATTAGTTTATGTGGGTGTGGTCGTGTGATGTTGTGTTGTCCAATGTTCTGTATGAGTGTAGACGGGTGTTGTGATGCTTTTGTGAAAAATTTGTCTGTGTATTTAATGACTAGTTGGCGTGGTGATAGTGTGCCTGCAAGGTCGTGTAATTGTGTGTTAGTTACATGTCTGTATTTCCCGAGTGTTGCTCTGAGTAGCTTATTGAAACATGTTTTTATTTGGTGGAATCGGATGTCGGGGACATGGGCAAATATTACAGAGGAATACAGTAAAATAGGGACAATGTACGCCTTGAAGAGGCGCACTCTGTCCTGGTCAGGCAAGGGGCTGTGGGGGCGGAGGAGGGAGGAGATCGAGTTAAAAGCGCGATAGGCCCGGGCAGTGGCAGACGAAAAGTGCGGGGAGAAGCGCAATGTGCGATCCAGTGTGACACCGAGGTATTTCACTGAATCGCTCCATTTTATCACTGCGCCCCCCACAAACAGTGTGGGTGGCAGGCGGGGGCGTCGCCTGGTGAAGAAAATGGCTTCGGTTTTGGCGGGGTTAGGGAGAATGCCCCAGGACATAAAGTAATGATTAACTATGTTGATGGCCGCGGTCAGCCTGGCTTTAATAAGGACGGGGTCATGGTGTCTAACCATCAGCGCGGTGTCATCCGCGTACATGACAATCGTGCATTCGGGGGGCTTGGGAATGTCATGAGAATATAGGGAAAATAATAGGGGAGAGAGCGTGGACCCTTGAGGGACTCCTGCAGTGATCTCTCTAGAGGATGAAGTGGACCCTTCCACCCGTACGCAGAACGTGCGGGCTTCCAGGAAAGAGTGAAGGATGCAGCGAAGAGCAGGGTTTAATCCCAGAAAGGCCAGCTTGAGGATTAGGGCGTGATGGTGGACAGTATCGAATGCACGACTCAGGTCTAGCAACACCATGCCGGTATGGGTCCTTTGTGTGAAACTGAGGGTGATTTGGTCGGTGACGTGAGCTAATGCGTGTTGTGTTGATAAGTGACGTCGGAAGCCAAACTGGAATTCAGGCAGCGGTTGTAGCCGGGCTACTTCCGCTTCCAGCCTGGCCAGAACTATGCGCTCCGCTACCTTTGATATCACTGAGAGCAGGGCGATGGGACGGTACGATGCCGGCCGATTGGATGCACCTTTTCCCTTGAATATGGGTACTACCGTGGCCTCACGCCATGGACGTGGGAAGTGACCTGAAATGAGAATGCTGTTGATTATGTTGGTGAGGTAGATGAGTGCTTTGCGTGAGATGGATTTGAGGAGGCGTGGGGTGACTTCATCCGGGCCTGGAGCGGCGTTATGACGCACGCGGTCTATCTCCTTCCTCACTTGCCTGGGCGTAGCTGTCTTGAGGGAGCCTGGCGTTGGGGGCGGAGGGGGTTGATAGTGTGTGGGGAGCTTGGAGATGTGAGGTGGTATGGGTGCTGGTGCGAATGAGTTCACAAAGTGGTTTGCCATGCACTCCGCCCTGTCAGTCGCCGACTCCGCCATGCCACCGTCCACCTCTAGGGGCGGGATCGATGACCTGGCGGCGCGGAGACTGCGCGCGAAGCGCCAGACCGAACCATTTGCGAGTGACAGCGCGTCGAGCTTTTTGACTTCGCCCGCCGACCTCCATTCAGCAACGGCCACTCTGCACCGTCGGAACAGAGCATTGTAGTCGTCCCTGTCTGGCTGTAGGCGGGTACGCTGCCATCGGCTCCGAGCCCTGTTGCGGTACGAGATGAGTGTCTTGATGTGGGCTGGGAGTGGTATTCCAAGTGGGTGCGGTTTTACTTTGGGGATATGGAGGGCGGCTGAGGTGATAATGGTGTCAGCAAAGTGAAGAACATGTTGGTCAAGTTCCTCCTTTGTGCGGGCTTTATGTTGCAGATCTAGCTGCTGGTCCATAGCTGTTCGATACATTTTCCAGTCAGCTTGTTTGAAATCGTAGATGGTGTTTGTGGAAGTAGGGGTGACTGTGGTGTCAATTGTCCCTATGACAGGGTAGTGGTCTGATGTCAGGTCGGTGCAGACTTTGAGGGGATTGACTCTGGGTAGGCATGTGCCTATCACCAGGTCCAGTACACTGGGGCTGCCAGTATGGGAGTGTGGGTGGTACGTGAACGTGTCAGGGGCATGTAGTACTAAGGTGGTTTCCTTCAGGTATTTGCGGAGGGCGATACCTTTATAATTGTTGCGGAGACAGCCCCAGGAGTTGTGCCTGGCATTGAAGTCACCCGCCAGTATGATGCGTGAGTCGAGCCGGCGAAGGCTGGTGAGGTCCTCTGCCGGGAATGGAGTGGTTGGTGGGATGTAAGTGGCCACGGCAGTAAAGGGCGTGGGGTTCGTATGCAGCCGAACTGCTACCGCTTCCATGTGCTGCAATTGAGGCGTTTGGCGCCTATGGTGCGACAAAGCTTGGCGCACAAGAAGAGCCACGCCCCCCTGTTTGCCACCCAACCGGTCGGCCCGATGCGTCACATATCCCGGCACCGTGAACGGAACGCCAGCCCTGAGCCAGGTTTCCGCCAAGAACACCAGGTCTGGTTTGTGGAGTGAAATGAAATGATTGAACTCGGCTGCCTTGTTGGCGATGCTGTTGCTATTCCAGATAATGATTTTAAGGGAGGGCATTGGCAATTGCACTAAGGACGGAGAAAATCACTGTGCACTTCTCGTCTTGGTTCTGCGATGATTTAAATTTCCGGATGGCATCTAGTAAAAAGGGAACCCATTTCAGCAAGTTGAGGTCTTTAATTAACTTAATCAATTCGGCAAATTCGTTTAGGACATTGGGTTCAGCATTAGCTTGTTGATTTTTAGGGGGTGGATGATTGTAACTGGCATGACGAGGCATTGAGTTAGAAGGAACGCGAGTGACGCGAGCTGGGAGTTGAGTGGCTTGTGGCAGTGGTGTGTCGTGGGTTGGTGTGGTTATTGCTTGTGTTTTGAATGTTTTCAGTTGGCTTGCGAATGTGTTTCTTGGGGGAGGAAGTGGGGGGAAGCTGGTGGTGGTGGGCAGTTTTTGTTGTGGCTGTGCTGTGCGGTTTACCTTAGCATTCAGCATGGACAGCCTGACTGGGCAGTCCTTGGAGGCGGCGATGTGCATGTTGGCCGGGAGGTCATGGTCCGCGCAGTTGGCGCAGTGTGGTGGGGCATCTGAAACGTTGGGGCACTCCGTGGAAGGGTGGGCGCCCGGGCACCGCACGCATCTGGGCTTCATCCAGCAGAGGTGGATGGAGTGGTCCCAGCGTTGACATTGCACGCAGCGTTGAATTTCCTGGCGTCCTCGGTAGGCCTCGAACCTGACCTCCATGTGGTCCAGGTAGTGGCGGCCGAGGATGGGGGATAGCTGGGCAGTTCCATTGAGCGAAATGAGGAACAGCGGCACTGGGATGTCCTCCCCAGTTGGAGTACGCCGGTCCATCCGTTTCACTGATGCAACATCAAGACCGAGGGAGCGTACTTGGGCAGCAAGCTCGTCCTGGTCGTAGTCGACATCCAGTCCTCGGATGACAAATCGAGAGTTCCTTTGGTCTGGGCGCGGGTGTGTGAAACATTCAAAGTTCTTTTCTTTAAGGAATTTTATTAGGTTTTCCTGGTCTGGGATGGTGGCAGTCTTTATCTTTACATTGTGCTTTGTCACAATGATGGCGTAGTCATTTTTCATTAACTGTTTGAGAGCCGGCTTGTATTGGTGGAACGCCTGGTTCATGCCAGTTTTCACCGTCACAGGTGGCATCGGGAACTTGTTGGGGGCAAATTTTTCTGGTATCGCTGGGCCAGCTTTGCCCGGCGGAGGTTTATGTGCCTTGGTGGTACTGTGCGAGGTGGGCGTGGGTGTAACTGTGTTGGGGGGGTTGACAGGTGCATCAGGTTGAGCTGTCGCTGTCTGGAAGTCGTCCTCTTCCTCGCTCAGTGTGTGGTAACGATTTGTTTTTGTTGCTCGGTCCTTGCTTGGGCTGTTGTCCATTTGGGCGAAGCACCTTTTATTGATTCCCCCTCTGCTGACTTCCTGCCACTCCATGTTGGGGATACCCTGTGCTGGTGGCGGTGTTCGAACCCCCGGGGGACTCTGGCGGTCAGCAGCGGGGCTGGTTGGTGATCGAGACATGTGCTCTTCCTGGTAGCACACGAAATATTTGTGAAAATCATCCTCGCAAATAATGTCTGGGATTTCTTGGTCTTTATGAAAAAATCTGGGTTGATAGGTTTTTCTATCAGCAATAATAAATGGGTGTTGAGACAGATCGTCCTGTTCAATGGGCCTCAAATGGATGCGACACATTATATTCTTGTCGTCTTGGACACCGACTTGAAATAAGTTGCCGAAATGTCCGAAAACAGAATCGTTGTCAACAGTTACCCCCATTGCTGGGCAGTACAGTTCGTACATGGTTTGGTTAGAGTTATCCATATCATTTAAATTATTTGTATTTATATTAATACAAGTCGCCATGTTGCTTTCAGAAGAGGTATGGGGTGCTCCAATTAATTTATCAGTAATAGAAGTCGATATGGGAACACACCCGCCCGAAAGATTGCTTCTATGAGAGTCATGCTCTATGGTTGAACTAGATTGTTTGTTTACATACATTAACGAATATTTTAAACACTGTTTATAATGTTTTTCGGCAAAGCCGCGTCTTACCTTCAATTGTGCGCATGCACAGGTGTTTGAGGAACACGAATCACACCCGAAAATAGCACTCGCGGCACTTTATATACGAAAAATTGCGGAAATCGCGGCACCGATTTTCGCGCGCACTACAACCAGATCGGACGAGAACCGGTGTGTTCATCGTGATATGGCCGTTGGCAATGATATAGATGTTTTTTTTTTGCAGTTTGTATTTGCCACTCGAAATAGCTATACCAGGTGTGATTGTTACAAACAACAGGAGAAATCGTGTAATGAACACTCTTTTACTTCCCCCCCCCCCCCCCCCTCCCCACACACAACACCCACCACCCTCACCATCCCAACCACCAAAGCCCTCTTCAAAATACACTCTCACACACACACACAAACCCACACTCTATAACTGATGAACATTACCATAACTTCTTAAAGCCATTAGATAATATTTAACTCAAGAAAGGTATTGTGATATGTTTAAAGAAAGAAAGGTGAAACCTTTAACTTTACCAGCAGGTATTAGTATCACTGAGGTATCTTCTAGGTTGTAGCAGCAATAGTAGTAATAATAATAAAATTAAATAAGGTAATAAAAAAGAAAAGTTATACATGTGATCAAATCATGAATGTATAAAACTGGAATGAATTTAAATTTTTTTTATTTTTCTTCATAGGCTGTTTTGAAATTGATGAGTAAGTGCCTCTTCTTTTAAATTTTTTAATGCTGAACACTGTTACATAAGAGATGAATGTTTAGAAAATTTAAAAAAAAAAAAAAGCTAGCCCAGCCCCCTCCCCCCCTCACACAAAATCCAAACAAAAAAAAAAACACCCTCCTTCAAAACATCACATAATCATCCAGCCAGCAGTGCAGACGAGAAATTTGCACTCGGGGCCGCCATTTTGACGATAAATTCTTGCATGGCACACCAAAGGTAGGAAAGAATTTAAAAAAATAAAAATAATGGGCGAGCACCCTCGCGTCTGCCTGTAGAAAATGAAGTTAAAAGTAACATAACCTAAAGACAGGCACACACTAGGGTGCTCCCAGGCGGTTGAGAAATTTTTTCCCGCCAAAAGACTTATATATATTATTTATTTTACTGTTTTTGGCAGGGGGCTATGTCGGTCTGTGTGCAAAGTAGTTCCTACTCCCGCCGCCAGGAGCGCGCGCGGTGGGTAGCGATGTTGTTTTTTCTGCTTTCATTTGTTTATTATTTAGAGGGTTAATGCTATGTAAATGTACGCAAGTTTGGTTATGTGTCGGTAGTTGTGCGAGATTTAATTTCCGAAACGAAATTTGACTTTCATCGGCCTGCATTTCTCACTTATTCGGAAAATACATGTGTGTTTATGTATGTATAATAATCGAGTGATTTTGTAATAATTTGGAAGTTTTGTTTGCGTGTGCGATGTGGGGAAGAAAAGGTGTGCACACGAGTCCTAGGGCTATATTTTTTTTTATTGCGAAATATTTACTTCATGTGGTGAAAAATTTTAAATTATTTGTGATGCAAGTGAAATTTTTTTTTTTTTTTCAGTTGGGTGATGTGTTTGTCCTCGTTTGTGTGCAAGGAAGCAAACATGCTGAAGGTAAGGGGCCATAAATGACACTTTAAAATATTAGTTTACCATTAATTTTGGTTAAATATTAAATTGCCATATAAGTAAAATCATGTCAACTGTTGTATTCCACCCAGTATAAGCTGTTAGTAATGGGTACTTAATATAAATAGAATAAATGTAAGCATTTTCGTCTGCATGAAAATTCACTTTTTTTTTGGATCCATTTGTACTGTGGGTAGTTAAATAGTACATTATGTTGTTTTTACTTCGAAGTACAAAACATCTTGTGCATGATTGCAAATTCAAACGCAGTTAAGCATAATATGAATTCGAATTATGTGTGTGTGTGTGTGTGTATATATATATTTTTTTTTTTTTTTTTTTTTTTTACTGTGTCCAGTTTTAGCACAAATGGAATTATTTTCAAAGTGAATCGATGCAACTGGTCTTTGCCATTAATATTGATATATGATCTAACTAAATTAAATAGAAAGGATTTTTTTATTTATTTTTTTATATATATAAATATATTTGTAGCAATGTACTAATGACCACAGAAGTAAGCAAAAAAAAAAATATATATATATATATCTCAGCCAGTAAACCATGCGTCTTAAAGACTTTTTTTAATGAAAATATTTCTGCCTTGGTTAAGCTTACATTTACTATCATAGGGATTGAGGGAATTGTAGAACAGCAGCAGAAGCATTTCCTTTCATGATCATGTTCTTGGTCCTGAAAAGGACCGTTTATGTAAGCATGTGCACACCAGACCTGCTCACTTGGAGCTGGTGTATTTGGTGACAGCCTTGGTGCCCTCGCTGACAGCGTGCTTGGCCAGCTCCCCGGGCAGCAGCAGTCTCACGGCCGTCTGTATCTCGCGGCTGGTGATGGTGGAGCGCTTGTTGTAGTGGGCGAGGCGGCTACTGAATTTTTTTCGTGAAAAGTTTTCTTGGCTTCTTGTTGCGCGACCAATCGGAGCGCTCCGCGGCTCGTGATTGGTCGCGCTCCGCGGAGGGACGTGTAACAAAAGTAATTTCCAGCGGCCGGGGCGCCACTTTCTCGTAGGTTGCGGACCAGTGTACAGCTTCTTCCTGGTAGCTTGTGTTTTGGTTCGATTTCTTGTGTTCAGTGGTGATTTGTGCATCGAAGTGCTATATTTCGACATCTACGTACCTTCAGGCATCAGCACAGGTGTTTGTGCGTCGGGGCTCTGCCTAGTTACATTTTAAACTGTGTTTCTTACTTCGTGTTACTATGTAAACATTCTGCTTCGTCGGTGATGGATCGATTGTGAGTGTGGGAGTATCGATTCTGTCGCTTTGTGCTTACCTGCAACCAAGATGGCCGACAAAGACACTTTATCATTTCCATTGGGGCAACCTCCACTTTCGCCTCTTCCACCTCGCTCCCAGGGTGCGAATAAATTTTGGGCGACTCCTGGTCGGCATTCTGCTCATGCGGTTTCGTCCTCTTCCGATTCTGATGACGCTTCGCCTCCTGGTAGCCCTGTTGAGAGGAAGCCTGCCAAAATATCGAAGGATGCGGCAAAGGCTATTGTATCTCGCCACTGGTTTGCCTCTCAGCGCCCGAACGACGATGGTGGTAGCACGCCTTCTTCACGCGCCATTGCCCGGGCCGATCTACACAAGTCCCGGCGCACCCAGCTGGACTCCACTTTGGCGCTGAAGCGCCGTGCTGGCTCTTCAGTTGATGCCACAATTGACGCCGTGGCCCGGGGCTGCGCTCCTGCTGCTTCCACTTCGCGGGTGCCATCCTGGCCGGATGATTTGCACCGCATCGACTCTGACGGCCCTGGTGTGAGCCCGCGGCGTCGGGGCTCGCTCCCCGATGTCCATTTGCTCCACCAGGTTGAGGAGACCTGGCGCAGCCTCGCCGCCGGTGCGCCCCTGCCTGGCTCTACTGCCGGTGGGCCCATCTCCAGTTGCCCGGGGCCGTCCACTGATGGCGTCGGTGCTGCCATGGCGTCGGCGCAGGCGGCTTCGGGCTCCCTGTCCCGGGGACCGCGCCGGTCTGCTGTGGCGGACCCTGGCGTGCCTGGCCTGGCCGTCGGTGTCCCTCGTGGCTGTCCCGGGGCTGCCTCTGACACTGCGTCTGTGCCGGGTGTCCTGGCGGCGGCCGACCGTGTTGTCCCGCCGGCCCAGCCTGGTCTTCCTTCGACGCCTGCGCCTGCTGTGGCCCCTCGCCCGCCCGGGCTGTCACCGGATAGTGGTACTGCGCCACGGCGCATTCCGCCTATTGTTGTCAATACCAAACTGAATGTTGACGCCATTCGCGGGAACCGGTCGCTGCGGCAGAAGCTGCAGGGGAACTTCACCGTGGACTATCTTCGGGGCTATCCACGCTATCACCCCACAAGCCTGCACGACCGGGAGGCCCTGCTGACGTATTTCCGGGACCATGGCATCCCTTGCCACACGTTTCCATTGGGTCGGAAGACTTCACCCCGGATTGTCCTGGCGGGTCTCCCCTCCGAGACTTCCCAGGACTCGGTCCTGGAGGAACTGCGTGCCGTTGGGGTGCACCCCGAGTCGCTCCGGCCCCTCACTTCGGAGCGCGAGCTCCACCGGGGCTTCATCAGATTTCTCGTGGTCCTCGCAGATGCCGCGCAGGTCGCCAAGGCCCGAGCAGTCCGGCACCTAGCTGGCCTCACCGTCCAATGGGAGGCGTTCCGGGGCACGGCGCGGCCTCTTCAATGCCACCAATGCCAGAGGTGGGGACACCACGCGGCGGACTGTGGAAATCCCTTCCGCTGTCTCCGCTGCACCCAGCACCACGTCCGCGGGTCCTGCCCGAAGCTACCCGACGAGCCTCCGCAGTGCGTGAACTGCTCGGGGCCACATCCGGCGAATGCTCGTACCTGCCCCACTTACGTGCAGTTCATCGAGGGGCAGCTGCGTCGCCAGGGACCAAAGCCTCGTCCGCCGGGCCAGGACGCCTCTGCGGCGCCTCCTCGGCAGCCCCGTGCTCCGCTTCAGTTCCAGCGCCGGCCGCACGAGGACATGTTCCCGCCGCTCCCTTCGTTCTCTCTTCCGTCATGCCCCTCTGCCGTTTCCTACGCTGGGCTAGTGGCTGGCCAACCTGCGGCGCGTTCCCCGTGCCCACCTTTGGCCCCGGTCCCCCCTGCGCCCCAGCTACCCTCTCTCTTTTGTTCCGTGCCTGGTCCACCTCCAGTTGACTCTTCTTCTGTCTTGTTGCGCGCCCCTCCTCCTGCTCCCACCACTGCTGCAGGTGTTTCGCCTTCCCTCGCTCCTCCCGGCCTGGTGCAGCCGGCGTGTCCCCCGGTGTCGCGAGCACCTTTGGACTCGAGGGCTGAGGAGGGCTCGCGGGCTGTGCAGCTGCCCGCTGCTTCCTCCCTCGCTGCAGCTCCTGCTCCGGCTCCTGCCCCCCTGCCAGTCCCTTCGGACTGCCCCCCCGCGCCTGTCCTCCCTTCTGATTCCTCTCTGCCGCCTTCCGTGCGCCCTCCGCCCGTGTTCCCGGCTTCCGCTCCCTTTCCTGTGTTTTTTGAGACTTTCAATTGGCTCGCCCGGCTGAATCTCCTCCCGTGGCTGCCGTTCTTTGCCGATGCCATCTTCCGCATCTCTCAGGCTCCTACCCCTCTTCTCCAGGCCGACATTTATTTCCAGTCCATTTTCCACTTCCTCCGGACTGTGCTCCCAGCAGCTTAAGTTTGTCCTCTGGAATGCCCGGGGCATTCGAGCGAAGCTGGGGGACTTCCGGCACTTCCTGTCCACTGAACGGCCTGCCCTTGTCCTCCTCTCTGAGACATGGCTCAAACCCGATCTCCCCTTCTCCGTGCCTGGGTACGTCATCTATCGCTGGGACCGGGACACTCGTGGGGGTGGTGTTGCTCTCCTCATCCTGTCTACCATCCCGCACCATCAGCGCGCGCTGCCCCCCCTCCGCAATGCCGAGGCGGTGGCGGTGCGTCTCCATCTGGCTCCTCATCCTCTCACTGTGTGCTCCGTCTATCTCCCTGAACATGGTCCCTTCCCGGCAGACGACTTGCGTGCTCTCTTCCATCTGGACGCGCGCGTGGTCGTGGGCGGGGATTTCAATTGCCGGCATCGCGCTTGGGGCTGTGTGTCCACGAGCAATCGGGGCACTCAGCTTCAGCGCCTCGTTCAGGGTTCCCCCCGTCTCGCCATTCACGCTCCCCCCTCATTCACTTTCATTCCATGTCACGTCCGGCAGCGGCCGAGTGTCCTCGACCTCCTCCTTTCTGTTGGACAGGTGGCTGTGTCGGGGCTCGAGGCCCGGGCCGAGCTCACGTCAGATCACACACCTGTCGTTGGTTTCGTTCGTACCGATTCTCTCCCCCTCCATGGACCCCGCCCGTGGTTCGACTTCAGTCGTGCAGATTGGGGTGCCTACCGGTCTCATCTGGATAGGCACCTCGATCTGCACTTCCATGTCGCTTCCCCGCAGCAGCTCGATGAGCGCGTGCACGTTTTCAGTGATGCTGTGCTCGCGGCTGCTGGCGCCACCATTCCTCTCCGCTCCACTGTCATTCGTGGCACTCCCTTTCCTCCCTACCTTCGACACTTCATCGCGGCCCGCGACGCCGCGCGGCGGCGGTGGCAGTCGTCCCGCGCCGTTGCTCGTTGGCTCGACTATGTGCACCTGCGGGCGCGGTGCCGGGCGCTCACTGAGGAGTGGCTCGCGGCGGAGCGGGTCCGTAAAGTGTCTTCCCTCTCCTTCCAGTCGGGGTCCATATTCCGGTACGCGCGGAACCTTCGTGCCACGCCGTCCATCATCCCGCCCCTGGGTGGGGGGCCGCAGGGCCTTTGCGAGTCCCCTGCCCAGAAGGCGGAGCTGCTGGCGGATTCATTTCACTCGTCATTCACCCCTCGTATTCCCCCTGGGGTGGTTTCCCTCCTTCCCACTCATTACACCCCGCCTCCTCCGCCCGCACCCGGTGACATCCGTCTGTCTACCCCGGGGGAAATTCATTCCATTATCACGCACCTTCGTGTCACAACTGCTCCTGGGCCAGATGCCATTCATCCACGGCTCGTCTTCTCCCTGTCTCGGAAGGCGACCGTGTACCTCACCAAGCTTGTCAACGGTATTCTCCTCACGGGTCATTTCCCCACTGCGTGGCGGGCTGCGATCGTCGTCCCCATTCCGAAGCCGCGTGCCAATGCTCATCTTCCTTCGGGCTACCGGCCCATCAGTCTCCTGTCTGTCCTTTCAAAAGTGGCCGAGAGAGTCCTCCTCCGCCGGCTGGAGCAACATCTCACCCCTCTCGGTCCCCTTCCATCATTTCAATTCGGGTTTCGGCGCGGGCTGTCGGCTCAGCACGCCGTAGCGCGCGTCGTGGACCAGATCACCGCCGGTTTCACTTCTTTTCAACACTCTGGTATCATCCTCCTCGATCTTTCGAAGGCCTTCGATACTGTCAACCATCACGCGCTCCTCATAAAGTTGGCATATCAGGGCTTCCCTCCTGCCCTCATTCACATTATTTGCAACTTTCTTTCACATCGTTCATTTTGTGTCCGTGTCTCTCATGTCGTTTCGCAGTCCCGCGTCATCCCTGCTGGCGTCCCTCAGGGTGCCATCCTGTCCCCCCTCTTGTTCTCCCTCTTCACTTCTGACATCCCTACTCCTCCGCATTGTTCTCTCACCTTGTACGCTGATGACACCGCCATTGTCACATCATCTCGTCACGTCGCGGACGTTCCCGTCCGCCTTACGGCGGCGGTTGCATCCATCACCTCGTACTACCATTCTTGGGGAATCCTGGCGAATGCCGGCAAATCGCAGGCGGCATTTTTCACCCGCCGCTTCCCCCGCCCCCCGCCCCCTGTTGTTTCACACGGTGTTCCGATTCCCTGGTCCCCGGTGGTGACGTACCTGGGTGTCCGTCTGGACTCCGGCCTGCGGTGGGGGGCCCACATCACCGAGTCAATTTCCTCGGCCAGGCGTGCCCTCCACGCGTTGGCCCCTCTCCTCCGTCCGGCGTGTCCTCTCCCGGTTCCCATCCGGGTCAACTTGCTCCGGCTCTACGTCTTTTCTATACTCCTTTACTGCTCTCCCGTCTGGGCGCACGCCTCCCCAACTACCTTCCGCTCTCTTCATATATTCTTTCATTCCGCCCTCCGCTTGCTGCTGGGGAAGCCACGCTGGACGCCCATTCCTGAGCTCCTGGACGCAGCTTCCCTTCCGCCCATTCTCGATCTGATCTATTCCCGAGCTGACCGGTTCTATTCCTCCCTCCGCCGCTCTCGGTACCCTGACGTCAATAACATTGCTCTGTATGACCGGTCCGCTTCTTACCCTCACCGCCGCCTCCTTGATTACCGTGCTCACCACCCGCCCTGATTCTGTCTGGGTCTCCGACGCGCGTCCCTATCCGTCACGGCCCTTCTGTTTCCGTTCTTTCTGCAGGCTGCCTGTGCGCCATCCTGCCCATTGCGCTCTTCCTCGGGGGCGTTTCTGCTACCCCGACCTCTCTCCCCCCAGAGTGTTCTCACGTGTCTGTTTAGCTGTATGTTCTGGTTGCATCTTACCTGTGATTTTGTATTCGCCTGCATTTTGTAAATAAATTCGATTGTTTGGGGGGGTTTTTTGGTCTATTTTTCCCCTCGTGCTTATGTACTTGTCTCGTGTATTTTTGATTGTATCCTTTTTTTCAGTTCTTGTTTTTTCACCTTCCTTTAGCAAGAAGAAACGTGATGTTTGGCATTGCTGTGTGTTTAGCTCGTAGCTTCGGATAGTGGTGTATATTTATTTATATATATTATCTCCTTGTTGTTCCTGTATTCATTGTTACCTCTTTTGTATGTATTCTTGGCCACGGCCTCTGTATTCTCACCATCCGGTTAATAAACGAATTTTTGAAAACCAAACCAAGACTCGCTCCAGCAGGGCAGGACTTCAGTTCCCAGTGGGGCGCATCCACAGGCTGCTGCGCAAAGGCAACTACGCAGAGCGTGTCGGGGCAGGCGCCCCGGTCTACTTGGCCGCGGTGATGGAGTACCTGGCCGCCGAGGTGCTGGAGCTGGCGGGCAATGCTGCGCGCGACAACAAGAAGACCAGGATCATCCCGCGTCACCTTCAGCTGGCCATTCGCAACGACGAGGAGCTCAATAAGCTCCTGTCAGGCGTGACCATTGCCCAGGGTGGCGTTCTGCCCAACATTCAGGCAGTGCTGCTGCCCAAGAAAACCGAGAAGAAAGCCTAAGCCCCTTGTTTGCTTCTCAGGTTTGAAAAAAAAAAAAAAAAACGGTCCTTATCAGGACCAAAAAACATAATTCGTTGAAAAGGAACTGTTTGCTGTTAATCTCTGATGAAATAATGTCCTATGAAACCTGTTGTTTGGAACACAAACTTCACACTGTAACACATGATTGTTTAAAAGCTACGCAGCTATTCGCATGCACGTGCGCGCGCGCGCACACACACACACACACACACACACAAACACAAACACAACAGCAGCAGCAGCAGCAGCAGCAGCTGTGATTCTTTGCATGTTTCAAAGTGAAAAAAAAAAATATATATATATATATATATATATATATGTATGTATGTATGTATGTATGTATATAAATAAATAAAAAAAACACACACACACACACACACACACTTGTTTTGAAGTTTCTTTTTGTTTCAACATGTTTCAGTGGGCAGTTATGTATAGTAATGAGAGAATTAAAAAGATGTTGATAACAATGTGAACACAAATAAATAGTTTCCTTGTGTATTACTTGGTGTACCTAAGTATGAATCAGTGCACATTGCCTTTAAGCAATGTTATGCGGTTGAACAGATAGTTGCAGAAGTTGCTAGAAATATTGAAAAATTTCCTTCTGCGAAGCTAGCTTGAATTAAAGTCTTGCTCTCTCAACATTCACTGCATGCACATTGTAATGTAAGTTATGTCAACCTGGTTATTCACGTACTGTTAACTCCATGGCATGGCTGTTGAAACTGCTACCTCTGCACCATGTAAAAGCACTTTTTCATATGTGTGTTTGCCTAGCCAAGGTTTTTGTACGCCTACTAGTTGTGGGATTTATTTTTTTTATTTTTTCCCCCCTCCTTTATGAGTGTTGTGTTTGCATGGTGAAACAGTAACTGCAACCTTCCTTGAATCTGTATGATGGCCCTGAAAAGGGCCGTTTTGTAAGGTGTGGCACAGCTGGCCTACCCTCCGAAGCCGTACAGAGTGCGGCCCTGCCTCTTCAAGGCGTACACGACGTCCATTGCGGTGACGGTCTTTCTCTTGGCGTGCTCTGTGTAGGTGACAGCATCGCGGATCACGTTTTCCAGGAACACTTTGAGCACGCCTCGTGTCTCCTCGTAGATGAGGCCCGAGATGCGCTTCACTCCACCGCGCCTGGCCAGCCTACGAATGGCCGGCTTGGTGATGCCCTGGATGTTGTCACGCAGCACCTTCCTGTGACGCTTAGCGCCACCTTTCCCCAGACCTTTTCCGCCCTTTCCGCGCCCGGTCATGTTTGCGTGCTCCTGTTTCAGCTGGGAATGTGCTGCTCGGCCGCCTCTGTCGTTAGTTTCTATGGATCGACTTCTGTGCTGTGATTGGCTGTTCTCGCCAGCCAATGGAGATGCCGGGCCAATCGCAGTGCACCACAGCTTTAACAAAACTGTTGAAATTTTTACAGCACGCGCAGACGGACCACGATGGCGCGCACGAAGCAGACGGCTCGTAAATCTACTGGAGGCAAAGCGCCGCGCAAGCAGCTGGCCACCAAGGCGGCTCGCAAGAGCGCGCCGGCCACGGGGGGAGTGAAGAAGCCACATCGCTACCGCCCTGGCACTGTCGCGCTGCGAGAAATCAGGCGCTACCAGAAAAGTACCGAGCTGCTTATCCGCAAGCTGCCCTTCCAGCGCCTGGTGCGAGAGATCGCCCAGGACTTCAAGACAGACTTGCGCTTCCAGAGCTCGGCCGTCATGGCGCTGCAGGAGGCCAGCGAGGCTTACCTGGTGGGGCTCTTCGAGGACACCAATTTGTGCGCCATCCACGCCAAGAGGGTCACCATCATGCCCAAGGACATCCAGCTTGCCCGGCGTATCCGTGGCGAGCGTGCTTGAGTTCCTTGCCATTTTTTTTGCAAGGGGGAAAAAAAAAACAGCCCTTATTAGGGCTAAAAATAACTGTCAAATTTGAAAGGAAAACAGTTGTCTGGCTTTTTGTACCTATTAGCTGTCGTTGACCTTTACCCAGCCAATAATATATTACATTAATAAGAATTTGGAAAAACACAGTTATAGTGTCTGTGTTTTGAGGTGGTTGTTTATATTGTACACAAAAGATTTGCACACAATGCAATGTATTCTGCATAGGAAATAAAAACTCTTCAAACAGTGCCTGTCTGCAGTAGCAGCACCATCAGCAGCAGCAGCAGCAGCAGCAGCAGCAGCAGCAGCAGCAGCAGCAGCAGCAGCAGCAGCAGCAGCAGCATAAAGTTCACCATTAATACCCTGAGACCTAATCCTTACAAAAAAAATATGTGTGTGTGTGTGTGTATATATGTGTATATATATATATATATGCTGAAATAAGAGTGAGATGTTTGTAAGACGTTTTCCTGCTTAAAAACTTTAAATAATTTTGCACCTAAACTATACACACAATGTAATTGATAAATTTCTTTATTTATTTATTTATTTCCCCCGCTTCAAATACCATAAGAAATTTTTTAACCAGAATTTTACCTAACGGCAGAGGTGTGGCTATAGGAGGCAATGATTGCAACAACTGATACCTTCATGACTAGTATTGTTGGCCCTTAGAAGGGCCGATAAGGTGGTACAGTGCCACAGAAAGTGCCAGCGGTCCTGCTGGCATCTTCATTTCCGCTTTGGGGCTGCTTTCTTGGGCGACTTGCTCTTTGGGGCAACCTTCTTTGGCTTTGGAGCACGGGGTTTCTTCGTGGGAGGTTTGGACACCTTTTTTGCCTTTGAAGGTGCCTTCTTGGGCTTGGGGGTTGCAGCTGCTGCCTTTTTTTTCTTTTCTGCTGTAGGCGGAGTCTTCTTGACTGGTTTCTTGCCCACCGCTGCCTTCTTGGCTACGGATCGCTTCTTTTCCTTAGGGGCAGCTGCACCACGCTTGCCGCTTGGAGCCTTGGGCTGGTCCGGAGCACCGGTGGTCCCTGAAGCCAGCTTGAAGGAGCCAGACGCACCCTTGCCTTTGGTTTGGACAAGCTCGCCGCTAGCCACTGCTGCCTTCAAGTATTTCTTGATGAAAGGTGCCAGCTTTTCCGCATCTACTTTGTAGGTAGAGGCGACGTATTTCTTGATGGCTTGCAGTGATGAGCCGCCCCTTTCCTTGAGGCTCTTGATCGCAGAGGCCACCATTTCAGATGTGCGCGGGTGCGCGGGCTTGGCTCGTGGCTTCTTCGACGCAGCCTTGCCTTTCTTCGGGGAAGCTGCCTGTGATGGGGCAACAGCTGGTGCTGCAGTCGCTGCTGCGGTATCTGCCATGACGAGACTGATCCTACAGAATGCAAGAGCAAAGTGAAAATAAAATTTTTCTCTCTGCAAATATCTGGTTACCCAATTTTCTGGTTGCGGACGGTTCAGAAAATTCTCGATGCCTTGCTCACGTAGGGAGCAGCGCACTTTGGACAGCGAAAGTAATGTAGGGCTTCTTTAGCACTGATTTTTCAATGTTTTCTAAATGTCAGCAGTCTACGATGACATAATGGGCAGTTCCACTAATAGTGTAATTTTTTTATGGCAGCTGCACTGTTTAATTTGCACTGCGAGCTGTTTAAATTTACTGCTACACCAAACAGGGAACTTTTCATTTGCAGATGTTATTCAAGGAATCAAATACGTAATTTGTGCTGGAATCACTTGAAAATGGTTAAATTAACTTAGGTATACTTTAGTGTATAGTATGCTGAAAATGTGGAGATAATTTCATGAAGGCTGTTTGCTGTGGAAGCACTAGCAAATCACCTTGTTCAGTGCCACCTGGAATGGCTTTCTTCGTGCACCTCCAAGGATGATGTGATTATTATTGTGAGTAAATTTTGTTTACATTTTCATTGTGTGAATAATAAAACTTTTAACTGTACACACAACAAGCATTTCACTTGGATCTGATGCATTCTCAAGAGTGCAGTTTCTGTTTAGCTTTTAAAACTGGCTGCCCTTCAATTCACTCAAGGTGCAGATGCAAGTTGCTGATGAAGTATTCCACACACATGCTACATTGGAGAAATATTTTAATAAAAATTAAAACTCTTGCAGGATTTCGAATAAAAACTATCCTATTTATCCCTTCTATGTTTTGGTACTGCGAAATTGAGAGAGGTAAGTAAGTTGTGAGGTTATTTTTACTTGCTTGCATGTGAGGTTAGCAGAGCAAAAATATTTTTGAAATTGCAGATACATGGTCACTTTATTTCGTTGCAAACATTTATAAGCTCGTAATCTTATTTAAAGTCTCCATACTTAATGCGTTTGGAAAACCTTCTTTCTCTCAATTTTACAATGGAACAAAATTTTACTTGTATGTGTACATTAATTCCATCTCTAAATGATGTAGGTTTACGCACCGAGATCAGGTACATTGTAGAGAGAAAAACACACGAGTACCTGCTTATTTTGAAGTTTTAATGAGTATATTAAAAAAAAAAAAAAAAAACGATAAAAATATAATTGAAAAAGTATATTATTCACGTATTTTTGAGGATGAGGGGAGGGGGTGTTTTTGTCCGATGGTCGTTTATCTTTAAAGAAATTTCCGTTGGACCTGTGCGTTCTTGCTCTGCCAATTCTCGAAAAATGAAATATTTTAAGTCGTCTTTTATGTGCTAACTTCATTATATTTGGCTGCATTCGTATTTTTATTAGTTTTGAAACATTCATGTCACGGAAAATAATCATAAACCAGGACAAAAACGTTTTGACTAAATGTTCTAGGTTGGTTGTAAAACATTTTCTTATTTTATTTCACATCGGAAACATCTGTTAAGTTGTAAGCTTTGTAATGAATGCGACAGTCACTTGTTCGCTGAAGTGTTTGTTTAAGAAATTAGTATTGTAAATTTGTTTATGGTCTTGTTAAATGAAATTTTAAGTGAAATCATTTGGGAAAACAGAGGCTACAGGAATTTTCAACACAACTTGATGACCGACGTTGTGACTAGTGTGGGAGTGTGTGCTCGTGTAAATATCAATTTTTCTTACTCCTCGTGCCGGTCAACAGGAAAACAGCGAGTGTGTTATCTCATCGCGGGCGTGTGATTGCGTGTGGTAAATTGTGCTAGGTTAATTACCGCAAAACTCCACTGTGTGCAAATATGTAGTGTGTCGCTGTATGCAAATATTTGGTATGTCTTTTTTTTTTTTTTTTTTTTTTCAGGCAATACACACTTTGAATTTTACACAATTTCGATGCTGCAACCTAAGTGTATACATGCGAATAGGATTGCTTAAATGAAAAAGTAAAGTAGGAGGTAAGTGCAAATGTTTCCAGGAGGTTATGCACACACAATCTATTTTATGAATTAATAGTTATTATCTAAGAAAATGATAGAAGATTATAAATAATGTGTGCAGAATAATACAGAATTTGCATGTTACACAAAAAAAAATATATATATATATTCCAAATATTGTTAGCAAAATGCACCTAGATTAGTGAGCTGGATTTTTTTTTTTTTTTTGTATTTTTGTTCTGTTGATCCCACGTGGAGTCAAGGCTCCGGGATATAGAACATGTATGTGCAGACAATTAATATTTACATGATGCAAGTTACCAAGAAAAAAAATTTCAAAAAAAAAAAATACATAACATGTTACACAATTTAACTTTATGCAAAACATGAAGCAGCTGTTATCACAAGTCCATTCAACAAATTAACAGTTCAATTTCTCTATTATCAATCAAATTAAAGAATAGCTTCAGAGGGTAGGTAGGATATTCTAGAAGAATTTTTTTTACTGTTTTTTTTTTTAATACTGGTAAATTGTTTTAGTTATTTTCTGTGATATTAAGTTGTAAAGTTTTACTCCCAAGTAATTTAGTCCATTTTCAAATCGCCTAGTGTTATGTTCAACTATCCTCAATTTACTAGCATTTCTGGTGTTATACCTATGTGCGAATATCTAAAAAAAAAAAAAAAAAAAAAAAATAATAATTTTTTTTTTCTTCTTTTTCTTAAGAATGAATAAAAAGTTTCTAGAACGTATTCATTTATGGCAGTCAGGACTTTAAGTTTTTTGAATTTTGGTCTGCAGTTAGATGATTTTTTATCTTTTGTTATTATTCTAATAGCTCCTTTTTTTTTTTTTTCCCCCAATGTTATATGGCAGAAAGAGTAGAGCTATGGCTACTGTGACATCATGCATTGATGGGAAGGTTATTGTTGGATAACAAAAATTTAGATGATATAATTTTTATTTTTTTCCATACACAACACATTGCAGGTACAATTTTACAGGTTACAGCTGTACCACCTCTAGTATTGCTGCCGACCATCCAACAAATGAGCACACTAAACAGGCATTGATGACATTGTTATCAACGTCTTTTTGAATCTCTCATTATTATACATAACTGCCCACTGAAACAGAGAAACTTCAAAATAGGTGTGTGTGTGTGTGTTTATATATATATATATATATATATATATATATATATATATATATATATATATATATATACATATATACATACATACATACATACATACATACATACATACATACATACATACATACATACATACATACATATACACTTATCTATTTATTTTTTCACTTTGAATTTTGTATGAGGTATACACATGCAAAGATTCACAGCTGCTGCTGGGTGGGTGAGTGAGTGAGTGATTGATTGATTGATTGATTGATTGATTGATTGATTGATTGATAGAGAGTGAGTGTGTGTGTGTGTGTGTGTTAGGGGGGGGGGGGGGGGGAAATGTGGTGATTGTGGGGGAAAAAAAAATTTAAAATTGAAATTTTTAAAAAAAAATTTTTTTCTGTAGGGTGCAAAATAGTAGTGCCAACGGCACGTGGTGTTCCCAAGCGGTCACCCATCTAAGTACTAACCACGCTCGACGATGCTTAACTTCGGTGATCGGACGAGAACCGGTGTGTTCATCGTGATATGGCCGTTGGCAATGATATAGATGTTTTTTTTTTGCAGTTTGTATTTGCCACTCGAAATAGCTATACCAGGTGTGATTGTTACAAACAACAGGAGAAATCGTGTAATGAACACTCTTTTACTTCCCCCCCCCCCCCCCCTCCCCACACACAACACCCACCACCCTCACCATCCCAACCACCAAAGCCCTCTTCAAAATACACTCTCACACACACACACAAACCCACACTCTATAACTGATGAACATTACCATAACTTCTTAAAGCCATTAGATAATATTTAACTCAAGAAAGGTATTGTGATATGTTTAAAGAAAGAAAGGTGAAACCTTTAACTTTACCAGCAGGTATTAGTATCACTGAGGTATCTTCTAGGTTGTAGCAGCAATAGTAGTAATAATAATAAAATTAAATAAGGTAATAAAAAAGAAAAGTTATACATGTGATCAAATCATGAATGTATAAAACTGGAATGAATTTAAATTTTTTTTATTTTTCTTCATAGGCTGTTTTGAAATTGATGAGTAAGTGCCTCTTCTTTTAAATTTTTTAATGCTGAACACTGTTACATAAGAGATGAATGTTTAGAAAATTTTAAAAAAAAAAAAAGCTAGCCCAGCCCCCTCCCCCCCTCACACAAAATCCAAACAAAAAAAAAAACACCCTCCTTCAAAACATCACATAATCATCCAGCCAGCAGTGCAGACGAGAAATTTGCACTCGGGGCCGCCATTTTGACGATAAATTCTTGCATGGCACACCAAAGGTAGGAAAGAATTTAAAAAAATAAAAATAATGGGCGAGCACCCTCGCGTCTGCCTGTAGAAAATGAAGTTAAAAGTAACATAACCTAAAGACAGGCACACACTAGGGTGCTCCCAGGCGGTTGAGAAATTTTTTCCCGCCAAAAGACTTATATATATTATTTATTTTACTGTTTTTGGCAGGGGGCTATGTCGGTCTGTGTGCAAAGTAGTTCCTACTCCCGCCGCCAGGAGCGCGCGCGGTGGGTAGCGATGTTGTTTTTTCTGCTTTCATTTGTTTATTATTTAGAGGGTTAATGCTATGTAAATGTACGCAAGTTTGGTTATGTGTCGGTAGTTGTGCGAGATTTAATTTCCGAAACGAAATTTGACTTTCATCGGCCTGCATTTCTCACTTATTCGGAAAATACATGTGTGTTTATGTATGTATAATAATCGAGTGATTTTGTAATAATTTGGAAGTTTTGTTTGCGTGTGCGATGTGGGGAAGAAAAGGTGTGCACACGAGTCCTAGGGCTATATTTTTTTTTATTGCGAAATATTTACTTCATGTGGTGAAAAATTTTAAATTATTTGTGATGCAAGTGAAATTTTTTTTTTTTTTTCAGTTGGGTGATGTGTTTGTCCTCGTTTGTGTGCAAGGAAGCAAACATGCTGAAGGTAAGGGGCCATAAATGACACTTTAAAATATTAGTTTACCATTAATTTTGGTTAAATATTAAATTGCCATATAAGTAAAATCATGTCAACTGTTGTATTCCACCCAGTATAAGCTGTTAGTAATGGGTACTTAATATAAATAGAATAAATGTAAGCATTTTCGTCTGCATGAAAATTCACTTTTTTTTTGGATCCATTTGTACTGTGGGTAGTTAAATAGTACATTATGTTGTTTTTACTTCGAAGTACAAAACATCTTGTGCATGATTGCAAATTCAAACGCAGTTAAGCATAATATGAATTCGAATTATGTGTGTGTGTGTGTGTGTATATATATATTTTTTTTTTTTTTTTTTTTTTTTTACTGTGTCCAGTTTTAGCACAAATGGAATTATTTTCAAAGTGAATCGATGCAACTGGTCTTTGCCATTAATATTGATATATGATCTAACTAAATTAAATAGAAAGGATTTTTTTATTTATTTTTTTATATATATAAATATATTTGTAGCAATGTACTAATGACCACAGAAGTAAGCAAAAAAAAAAATATATATATATATATCTCAGCCAGTAAACCATGCGTCTTAAAGACTTTTTTTAATGAAAATATTTCTGCCTTGGTTAAGCTTACATTTACTATCATAGGGATTGAGGGAATTGTAGAACAGCAGCAGAAGCATTTCCTTTCATGATCATGTTCTTGGTCCTGAAAAGGACCGTTTATGTAAGCATGTGCACACCAGACCTGCTCACTTGGAGCTGGTGTATTTGGTGACAGCCTTGGTGCCCTCGCTGACAGCGTGCTTGGCCAGCTCCCCGGGCAGCAGCAGTCTCACGGCCGTCTGTATCTCGCGGCTGGTGATGGTGGAGCGCTTGTTGTAGTGGGCGAGGCGGCTGGCCTCTGCCGCGATGCGCTCGAAAATGTCGTTCACGAAACTGTTCATGATGCTCATGGCCTTAGATGATATGCCAGTGTCCGGATGAACTTGCTTCAACACTTTGTAGATGTAGATTGCGTAGCTTTCCTTCCTCTTGCGCTTCTTTTTCTTGTCGCCCTTCGAGATGTTTTTCTGGGCCTTGCCCGCCTTTTTGGCTGCCTTACCGCTCGTCTTGGGGGGCATCGTAGGTCTGAGCTGTGCCGCTGTCGCTAGATGAGTGAGACGGGAACTGAATTTTTTTCGTGAAAAGTTTTCTTGGCTTCTTGTTGCGCGACCAATCGGAGCGCTCCGCGGCTCGTGATTGGTCGCGCTCCGCGGAGGGACGTGTAACAAAAGTAATTTCCAGCGGCCGGGGCGCCACTTTCTACTTTCGACTTTCGACTTTTTTTACTTTCACTTTTCTACTTTCGACTTTTTCTACTTTCGGCCGAGCGGTTGATAATAGAAGAAGGAGAGTATTTAATAGTGAATTGAAAGGCAGATAAATTTAATGTTTTGTAAAAATTTTAAGCCAATGAAGAATTTGGAGGAGACAACACAATGGATGTGAACAAATCATTAAATAAACAGGAGTTTTCGACAAAACAGGTTTCTGCACTCAAAAAAATGGGTAAAAAGAAGAATAAGCAAGAGAAATTTTGCAACAATGAAGAAAATCAGGTAAGCTTCAGTAGTAATACCGAAGCAGAAGATTTAAGAGGTAAACACGAACATACTGCTCGACAAGAACTGGAGACCATCATGACAGAAAAGTCAAACACCACAGGCAACAAAGTCAACAATGGCAACAAGGGCAAAAACGGCGAAACACTTCCCAGCGACGACAACAGCGACGATTACATACCATCGTACCAGCCACAGCAAGATTCAAAGGCTACAATCAGCTCTGTACCTACAAGTACTCCAATCAGAGTGGAAAGGAATAAACGAGCAGTGCATCTCTCGGACAGTGAGCTGAGAACCCCAAACAGTGAAGTCAGGGACAATTTTAAATCCCCACACTTGGTTTACGCATTCAAGGCAACTGAAACAGCCCCGGGAGACCTAACGGTGCCAACGAAGGGAGCTGCCTCAAACACAACACCCGTGGAAACCCAGTCGGGGTCAGACCCCCACGGCCTAGCCGCATCAAGGTCAGCGACTGGGCCAAGCGGACAACATCATTCAGGGCGAGTCTGTACAGACGTACAGCAGTCTGTGGCAGGCCCCTTTCCTGATGTCACACCCTCCGGGGGAATAGCCCTCCCGCACTCTGAGGGTCTCAGGAAGGGTGCAGGACATGACAAGGAACCATCTAGGGTAAACCCCTTAACTCCTGAAGTGATAATAATCAATAATCCAGGCATGGAACCAGAGGTGATTGAGCCACCACGGCCAAGGAAACCCCCTCCCATTATTGTTACATCTCTTGACATGTTCAAGCGATATGCCAAAAAAATAGCGATGCTACATAAAGATATGCAATTAATATATATCAGGGAGGGTGGAAAGATACTTTGTCCAACAATGGAAATCCATAACATCTGCAGAGACATACTAAAAGATGTCCCTCATTACTCCTTTCGACAGCAAAAAACAAACTCGTTCACTGCAGTGTTGAGAGGTTTTCACCCGACTGTAGCAGCTGACGAAGTCAAAGAGCTGCTTATGGAACATGATTTCAATGTTACAACTGTAACACAATTTTCCAATGCGACAACAAGGGTCAAATACCCTATCTATAAAGTGGAAATTCCCCTCAATCAGAAGGAAAAACTCAACAACATAACCTCACTCCAAGGTGTCAGAGTTAACATTGAGCCCTTTCGCAGGCAAATGAAGTTGTTGCAATGCTACAAATGCCAGCAATATGGACACCACAGTCAAGAATGCTGTCAAAGGGAAGTATGTGTTAGATGTGCAGGAAACCATCACACCAAGGATTGTAAAGCTAATAAAATGGAATTTAAGTGTGCAAACTGTGAGGGAAACCACGCGGCAAATGACTCTTCCTGCCCCATACGCAAGGAAAAACAGACTGCACTCCTCAACAAAGTGCAAGGACGACAACACAATTTTCCACAGGCAAACATGGACAGGCAACCTAGGGCTCCAGATATTTCTATGAAGAATTTCCCCACACTTAACCTAAATTGGGCGGAAAAGAACAGACAACTCCAGACCACAGAAGGAAAGGGAGGTGAAAATACCAACAAGGACATGTACCCCAACCAGGATAGATCCATCACAGAAAAAATAGATCCTGGCAAACAAGGTAACATCACAGAATATAGAAATGCAGAGGAATTAAATAACAACAATACAGCAAGTCAAGAGAACGACATAGAAGTTTTAGGAAAGGGATCAAAATTTATAGCACAAGTCAAGGAAGCAGTAGGATTCATGGCATCCGAGGAATTCCAGCAAGCCATACAAGATATACTGCAAATCAAGAGGCAAGCAGAAAAATGTCAGACCTCTAAGGAAAGGAAACAAGCCATCTTGGAAGGGCTACTTACATTAATCGTTCAACCAGAATACCCACAGGCAGGAACAAGAAAAACAATGGCAAAACAAGAACAAAACCTGACAGATGGAAACTGTAATAACAAACAAAACAAGTTATTGACTGCTCACAAGAACACAGATGACAAGACACTAACATCAAAAATGGCCAAAGTTCACTCGGACATAGAATCATACACCGACACCTCTAGTGAGGAGGAGCATGAGCATAAAACTAGACCACAAAGTTCAAGACAAAAGACCTACAAGCACACCACAAAGAAAAACCAGCATGACAGAGCCTAATCGTAATGCACAAAACATTCTAAAAATTCTAATTTGGAATGCCGATGGCATAAGGAATAAAGAGTACGAACTCACTCACTTCCTAATTAAAGAAGAAATAGACATTGCACTAATATCAGAAACCAAACTTAAACCAAATTGGAGATTTTCGATACCAGATTACATCATATACAGAACGGACAGACAACAGGCATTAGGAGGAGGTACTGCAATCCTAATCAAGAAGAGTATAGCACACATGCCAATAGGTCACAAAAATGAAACTACCAACATAATTCTTCCATCAAATGCAGGTGACATCATTATCTCTGCGATCTACAGCACTCCAAAAAACAAAGAACTTTTAGAAACAATTGATCATATTATAGCACAGGCACCCTTATGTATAATTGGGGGAGATTTCAACTCCAAATCACCGGCTTGGGGAAATAGACAGTATAATAATAATGGCAGAAAACTGGAGCAATTAGCAGAAAGTTACGACTTAACAATCAGAGCCCCAACAGAACCAACATTCTACCATAGAAACTCAAATTTTCTTCCAGACATTCTGGATATCATAGTCACCAACACACAAATGGTCACTTCAATGGAGGTGGTTCAAGAACTCTCTTCTGATCATATGCCGGTAATTGCCACAGTGTCGATACCAACCAAAAACAGTAAA
>NW_026962865.1:35000-47500 GCF_032445375.1 Bacillus rossius redtenbacheri
CGAATTTACTTCTAATTATATGATGTAGGTGGCGCCAAGGCTGACAGTGAAGCTGCGTTGCGTAATTAAGGTGATTTTAACGGTCGGTAATATTTAATTAATTAATTAATCAATTATAGATTTATAGATTTAATTATATGATCCGCGCTGCAATGTAGGAGGAGCACGGAGTTTTTGTGTCTAATCTATTTAAATAATTTTAATTAGGTGTCATTTTGGGGCGTTTTAAGCGGCGGTTTATATCGGGGTTGTAATCGCCTAGGCGTTTAATTTCTGGGTTAGCATGAAGTGCGAGTTTCTTGAAGAATTTATTATTTCGGAAGAGTAAGTAATCTTTTACAAGAGGAATTTTAAGTCGGCTGTGTAAGTCTATTGTCCGTGTGAGTGGGGGCGCATCGCCTATTATCCTGAGAAATTTATTTTGAATTACCTGCAAAATTTGTTTTTGGTAGTTGGTAACATTGCCCCAGACTTCGTTACCGTACATAAACGCGGAACGGACAATAGACACGTAAAGGAGTAATTTTAAGTGGCGGGGTAGTTTATTACTCTTGAGGAGAGGGTACAGTAGGGATAGTTTGGCCATCGCTGCCCCCCGCACTTTGTGAATGTGTGTGGTCCAACGAAGCTTATTGTCTATAGTTAAACCTAAATACGTGGCAGTTTCAGTATAAGGAATTATTACATTATTTAGAGTTACGTTTTTAGAGGGTTTTAGTCTGCGAGAGGTGAGATTTAGAGCTTGCGACTTGGCTGGGTTAGTTTTAATTTTCCATTTAGTGAACCAGAGTTCTAAATCATTTAATTGTAGTTGAGTGCGGAGAACAGCGTAGGGAAGGTTAGGGTCGTGTGTGAAAATTACTGTGTCATCGGCGTACATTTGAATGGTGGAGTGAGTAACTGGGATGTCTGCAGTATATATATTGTACAGGAATGGCGAAATTGCCGAGCCCTGCGGTACACCTGCGGTGATTGGCCGGATAGTAGACTGACCTTTGTCTATTGACACGTAAAATTTTCTATTTTGAAAGTAGCTGCTTAGTAAATGGATGTAGCAGTCCGGGAAATTAAATGATATTAACTTTTGTAGGAGCCCCGGGATCCAGACCTTGTCAAATGCTTTGGCAACATCTAAAAATACTGCGATGGTGAATTCTTTTTTCTGCATGGCAGCCATGGTTTCTGTAGTAAATTTAGTAAGTGCATGAACTGTGGAGTGAGCTGAGCGGAAACCAAATTGTGTGTCCGGGATAATTTTGTGCACTGCCGCATGAGTTTGGAGCCTGGTTAAAAACAGTTTTTCAAAGATTTTACTAAGAGAGCTGAGCAGTGAAATAGGGCGTCTGTTTTCGGGCATTTTAGGGTTTTTACCTGGTTTTGGTATAGTAATAATTTTAGCAGTCTTCCAGGAGCTGGGGAAGTGTTGAAACGTGAGTATGGCATTGAAAAGATCTGTTATTGCGGATAGAGCATTAAGTGACAGATTTTTAAGAAGTTGATAAGTAATTTTATCCTCACCCGGGGCTTTATTTAGTTTTACGTGTTTGATAATGCTGATTACTTCCGGGAGAGTGACTGGATCGGGAATGGAAGTGGGAGGGGAGTGATTGAAATTATTTATATTTTCTAAGAGCTCCTGCGTAAAAATCGGGTCTCCGATGTCGTTATTCGGTGTAAATTGCTGTTCGTAGCAATCGGCAATTGCGTTAGCTTTATCAGATGGTTCGTAGAGAAGTGTACCTGTCGGGGATTGAACCGGGTTAGAGTTTGTATTTTTAGTCGTGTTTCTTAATACTTTAGCTATTTTCCAGAATTTATTCATGCTATCAGAGAGATCAGCTACAAAGTGTTCCCAGTTATGTATTTTTAATTTGAGAAGTTCGTGCCTAAGTTGATTTTTAAGTGCGTAATATTTATTTTTATTTTCAAGTGTGCGGAATTTTTGGTATTTATGGCGTGCTTGTCTTTTATTTATTAGGAGGAGGTCGGCATCCGGAAATGCATGTTTTAAGAATTCGCGCCTATTTAAAAACGTGGTGTGCTTTTTGACTATGTTTAAAAATGTATTTTGAATTATTTCGGCCGCGGGGTCTATTTGTTCTTTAGAAGTTATTATTATATTATTATTTTCAAATATTTCCTCTAATTCAATTTTAAATGTCTCCCAGTTGATGACCGGGGTTCGACAAAGTACTGGGTTTGGGTGTGTTAGAACATGTGTTTCAATAACACAGTGTACAGGCAAATGGTCAGAATCAAGTTCTGGCAGAACTTTTAGTTGAATATTTATATTAGGAATATTAGTGAGAATTATATCTAAAACGTCTGGCTGATGGCTGATATTAGCATGGTAATGCGTGGGAGTGATCGGCGCATGGATTAAATATTTATTTTGTAGTGAGTGTTCGCTTAACACTGCCCCTTTGCGATTGTTATATCTACTGTTCCACTGTTTATGTTTTGCATTTAGATCACCAGCTATAATGAATGGGTGCGGTTGGTTTATTATTTCGTTGAGGTCTGTATTTAGCAGAGGTTTATTTGGCGAGCAGTAGGCTGCGACTAAAGTTATGTGGCCGGTATTTGTGCGAATATTTATAGACGTATTTTCTATGTGGCTGGTTTCTGAAGGTTTATTTATGTGGTGTTGAAGTCGGTTATGGACTAAAATTAGAGTTCCTCCTCCGGCAGTTACTCTGTCTGTGCGGTAGGTTATGTAATTTTTAATAGTGCAACGTTTTGTAGGTTTTAAAAATGTTTCGTTAATTAAGGCCACTTCCACTCCGTACTCCTCCAGAACTCTCTCAAGTTCGTAGAGTTGTGTGGTTATCCCATTAGCATTCCAGTACAGGATGGAAAGGGTACCTGGGTTCGGGGCAGGAGGATGTGTACCCATTAAACGGCCCCGGAGAAGGTTGTCAGGGCCTGCACCAGCAGGAGGGTCTTCATTGAGGGATCGGTGGCTGTGTTGGCAAGGAGCATGTAGGGCTTCATGTGTGCCATGAATGCGGCGAAGTTGGCATCGCGCAGGAAATTCATCAGGTCCCGGAGGTCGGACATGGCGGATTGGATGCCAGCACAGTCGCCGAGGGAGCTTGGAGTTGCGGTAGGAGCTTGGGAGAGGGGGGGTGGGTGTTGGGAGGGGGTGGGGGGAGGAGGGGGGGTGGGAGCTGGTGTGTGTTGCGGTACGATGATGCGTTGTGCGTTGTTGTTCGCCGCCTGTGCGAACGAGAAAGTTGGCACCACTGGCCTCGTGGGTGCGGGGGGTGGTAGCAGTGGGTAGTGAGCTGGTGTTGGCTGTGTCGCAAGAGGCTGCGCGAGTTCTGCGCGCGAAGACGCCTGATCCTGACGGAATTGCACATACTTCAGGTATTCGGGGCAAAGTTTGGAGTTCCCCTCGTGCACGCCATTTCCCTTGCAGTTTGCACAGTTGGGATTTTTGTTGAGGTTGGGACAGGCGGCGTATGTGTGGGGCCCGGCGCAGTGCTTGCATTTGGTGGCGAGTCGGCAGAAGTTGCGAGTGTGCAAAAACTTCCAACAGTTCTGACACTGCGCAACGTCTCCGACACGTTTGCGGTATTGTGTCACTTCAACACGGGTCATGTTGATAGTTGTGAGTGACGTGAGGCGAGGGAGGGTGTCATTCTTAGCGGCCGTGACGCTAAAGAGCGGTAGTGGCTCCTCCCAGGTGTTGGTGGGATCGGCAGGGTCCGCGCATTTTTTGTGGAATTGGTAGACGTCCAAGATGGTGTACCCACGTGCCTCCAAGTCTTCTCGGATTGATTCCGTTGGCGTGGCGCGCGGCATGCGGACAACAACTTTCTGAGGCAACTCAGAGGCTGTACAGAAAGTGTAGTACGGGACTGGCACTGAATCAAGGTATTTTTTGAGAGATTGGTATGCCTGCAAGTGTTCGCACGCGATCTGCAGGCCCTCGCGCACGAGAGAAATCTGCGCGGCCCCTGGGGCGAGAGATCGCATGCGAGCCACCAGCTGGCTGTAGAGAGACTGGTCTGGAACGACCAGCCTGAGCGCGTGTTTGCGCGGTCCTGAGGCACGCGGGGTGCGGGTGGAGGGGGCGGCTGCGCCCTGATTGGCCGGAGCTGGAGCGGGTGGAGAGGGGGCGCTGGAGGGCCCTGCCGTGGGTCGGGACGCGTCTGCCTCCGCGAGCGTGGCGAAGCGATTTGTAACCGCGATTTCAGGTGGCCTGACTGCTGGCGCTGTTGTTCGCTGCCGTTTCCGCTGCATGGTCCATTCAGCTTGTCGCTCCTGTTCCTCCTCTCGCTGCTCTGCTGCATTCTTTTCTTTTTCCTGGAAGTGCAGCCAGGCCCTGAATTTCGCCATGTCGCTCGCGGGGACCATGAGCGGCGCGGAGTCGGTAGGAGGGACAGAGGTGGTCGTGTCCATGTTCGTGGGTTCCTGGGGGGGTGCGGTGTCTGATATGGTGTGGTCAGGTACCTGTACCTGAAAAGTACCTCCCTCGTAGGAAATTAGGGCTGCGCCAGGCGGAAGGTTGTCCGGAATTGACAGGGACGGGATGTCCTGTTCCTGCATGCCACTGGCCCCTTCCCCAGCCGGCCCCAGGGCGCGGGTGTAGGAGGGGGGGGAGGTTGCTGGAATGCCTGTCTGTTGCTTTAAGAGCGTGTGGTCTGTCAAAAACGTATCCCTAATCGCTGTGAGGGGGCTCGCCGCTGACCCGAGCGGGCTAGGCTCGAGATGACCTGTCGAGTTGTTAAAAATTAACTCGCAGGTCGGCTGCCACCCTCGTGTCCACGAGCTATCGAAGCGGTGCGAAGCGAAGAAGGAGGCAGGGCCGCACTCCGACGATCCGAACAGCTCCGAGGTCGCGATGAATCTGCTGCTCGGCCGCCTCTGTCGTTAGTTTCTATGGATCGACTTCTGTGCTGTGATTGGCTGTTCTCGCCAGCCAATGGAGATGCCGGGCCAATCGCAGTGCACCACAGCTTTAACAAAACTGTTGAAATTTTTACAGCACGCGCAGACGGACCACGATGGCGCGCACGAAGCAGACGGCTCGTAAATCTACTGGAGGCAAAGCGCCGCGCAAGCAGCTGGCCACCAAGGCGGCTCGCAAGAGCGCGCCGGCCACGGGGGGAGTGAAGAAGCCACATCGCTACCGCCCTGGCACTGTCGCGCTGCGAGAAATCAGGCGCTACCAGAAAAGTACCGAGCTGCTTATCCGCAAGCTGCCCTTCCAGCGCCTGGTGCGAGAGATCGCCCAGGACTTCAAGACAGACTTGCGCTTCCAGAGCTCGGCCGTCATGGCGCTGCAGGAGGCCAGCGAGGCTTACCTGGTGGGGCTCTTCGAGGACACCAATTTGTGCGCCATCCACGCCAAGAGGGTCACCATCATGCCCAAGGACATCCAGCTTGCCCGGCGTATCCGTGGCGAGCGTGCTTGAGTTCCTTGCCATTTTTTTTGCAAGGGGGAAAAAAAAAACAGCCCTTATTAGGGCTAAAAATAACTGTCAAATTTGAAAGGAAAACAGTTGTCTGGCTTTTTGTACCTATTAGCTGTCGTTGACCTTTACCCAGCCAATAATATATTACATTAATAAGAATTTGGAAAAACACAGTTATAGTGTCTGTGTTTTGAGGTGGTTGTTTATATTGTACACAAAAGATTTGCACACAATGCAATGTATTCTGCATAGGAAATAAAAACTCTTCAAACAGTGCCTGTCTGCAGTAGCAGCACCATCAGCAGCAGCAGCAGCAGCAGCAGCAGCAGCAGCAGCAGCAGCAGCAGCAGCAGCAGCAGCAGCAGCAGCATAAAGTTCACCATTAATACCCTGAGACCTAATCCTTACAAAAAAAATATGTGTGTGTGTGTGTGTATATATGTGTATATATATATATATATGCTGAAATAAGAGTGAGATGTTTGTAAGACGTTTTCCTGCTTAAAAACTTTAAATAATTTTGCACCTAAACTATACACACAATGTAATTGATAAATTTCTTTATTTATTTATTTATTTCCCCCGCTTCAAATACCATAAGAAATTTTTTAACCAGAATTTTACCTAACGGCAGAGGTGTGGCTATAGGAGGCAATGATTGCAACAACTGATACCTTCATGACTAGTATTGTTGGCCCTTAGAAGGGCCGATAAGGTGGTACAGTGCCACAGAAAGTGCCAGCGGTCCTGCTGGCATCTTCATTTCCGCTTTGGGGCTGCTTTCTTGGGCGACTTGCTCTTTGGGGCAACCTTCTTTGGCTTTGGAGCACGGGGTTTCTTCGTGGGAGGTTTGGACACCTTTTTTGCCTTTGAAGGTGCCTTCTTGGGCTTGGGGGTTGCAGCTGCTGCCTTTTTTTTCTTTTCTGCTGTAGGCGGAGTCTTCTTGACTGGTTTCTTGCCCACCGCTGCCTTCTTGGCTACGGATCGCTTCTTTTCCTTAGGGGCAGCTGCACCACGCTTGCCGCTTGGAGCCTTGGGCTGGTCCGGAGCACCGGTGGTCCCTGAAGCCAGCTTGAAGGAGCCAGACGCACCCTTGCCTTTGGTTTGGACAAGCTCGCCGCTAGCCACTGCTGCCTTCAAGTATTTCTTGATGAAAGGTGCCAGCTTTTCCGCATCTACTTTGTAGGTAGAGGCGACGTATTTCTTGATGGCTTGCAGTGATGAGCCGCCCCTTTCCTTGAGGCTCTTGATCGCAGAGGCCACCATTTCAGATGTGCGCGGGTGCGCGGGCTTGGCTCGTGGCTTCTTCGACGCAGCCTTGCCTTTCTTCGGGGAAGCTGCCTGTGATGGGGCAACAGCTGGTGCTGCAGTCGCTGCTGCGGTATCTGCCATGACGAGACTGATCCTACAGAATGCAAGAGCAAAGTGAAAATAAAATTTTTCTCTCTGCAAATATCTGGTTACCCAATTTTCTGGTTGCGGACGGTTCAGAAAATTCTCGATGCCTTGCTCACGTAGGGAGCAGCGCACTTTGGACAGCGAAAGTAATGTAGGGCTTCTTTAGCACTGATTTTTCAATGTTTTCTAAATGTCAGCAGTCTACGATGACATAATGGGCAGTTCCACTAATAGTGTAATTTTTTTATGGCAGCTGCACTGTTTAATTTGCACTGCGAGCTGTTTAAATTTACTGCTACACCAAACAGGGAACTTTTCATTTGCAGATGTTATTCAAGGAATCAAATACGTAATTTGTGCTGGAATCACTTGAAAATGGTTAAATTAACTTAGGTATACTTTAGTGTATAGTATGCTGAAAATGTGGAGATAATTTCATGAAGGCTGTTTGCTGTGGAAGCACTAGCAAATCACCTTGTTCAGTGCCACCTGGAATGGCTTTCTTCGTGCACCTCCAAGGATGATGTGATTATTATTGTGAGTAAATTTTGTTTACATTTTCATTGTGTGAATAATAAAACTTTTAACTGTACACACAACAAGCATTTCACTTGGATCTGATGCATTCTCAAGAGTGCAGTTTCTGTTTAGCTTTTAAAACTGGCTGCCCTTCAATTCACTCAAGGTGCAGATGCAAGTTGCTGATGAAGTATTCCACACACATGCTACATTGGAGAAATATTTTAATAAAAATTAAAACTCTTGCAGGATTTCGAATAAAAACTATCCTATTTATCCCTTCTATGTTTTGGTACTGCGAAATTGAGAGAGGTAAGTAAGTTGTGAGGTTATTTTTACTTGCTTGCATGTGAGGTTAGCAGAGCAAAAATATTTTTGAAATTGCAGATACATGGTCACTTTATTTCGTTGCAAACATTTATAAGCTCGTAATCTTATTTAAAGTCTCCATACTTAATGCGTTTGGAAAACCTTCTTTCTCTCAATTTTACAATGGAACAAAATTTTACTTGTATGTGTACATTAATTCCATCTCTAAATGATGTAGGTTTACGCACCGAGATCAGGTACATTGTAGAGAGAAAAACACACGAGTACCTGCTTATTTTGAAGTTTTAATGAGTATATTAAAAAAAAAAAAAAAAAACGATAAAAATATAATTGAAAAAGTATATTATTCACGTATTTTTGAGGATGAGGGGAGGGGGTGTTTTTGTCCGATGGTCGTTTATCTTTAAAGAAATTTCCGTTGGACCTGTGCGTTCTTGCTCTGCCAATTCTCGAAAAATGAAATATTTTAAGTCGTCTTTTATGTGCTAACTTCATTATATTTGGCTGCATTCGTATTTTTATTAGTTTTGAAACATTCATGTCACGGAAAATAATCATAAACCAGGACAAAAACGTTTTGACTAAATGTTCTAGGTTGGTTGTAAAACATTTTCTTATTTTATTTCACATCGGAAACATCTGTTAAGTTGTAAGCTTTGTAATGAATGCGACAGTCACTTGTTCGCTGAAGTGTTTGTTTAAGAAATTAGTATTGTAAATTTGTTTATGGTCTTGTTAAATGAAATTTTAAGTGAAATCATTTGGGAAAACAGAGGCTACAGGAATTTTCAACACAACTTGATGACCGACGTTGTGACTAGTGTGGGAGTGTGTGCTCGTGTAAATATCAATTTTTCTTACTCCTCGTGCCGGTCAACAGGAAAACAGCGAGTGTGTTATCTCATCGCGGGCGTGTGATTGCGTGTGGTAAATTGTGCTAGGTTAATTACCGCAAAACTCCACTGTGTGCAAATATGTAGTGTGTCGCTGTATGCAAATATTTGGTATGTCTTTTTTTTTTTTTTTTTTTTTTCAGGCAATACACACTTTGAATTTTACACAATTTCGATGCTGCAACCTAAGTGTATACATGCGAATAGGATTGCTTAAATGAAAAAGTAAAGTAGGAGGTAAGTGCAAATGTTTCCAGGAGGTTATGCACACACAATCTATTTTATGAATTAATAGTTATTATCTAAGAAAATGATAGAAGATTATAAATAATGTGTGCAGAATAATACAGAATTTGCATGTTACACAAAAAAAAATATATATATATATTCCAAATATTGTTAGCAAAATGCACCTAGATTAGTGAGCTGGATTTTTTTTTTTTTTTGTATTTTTGTTCTGTTGATCCCACGTGGAGTCAAGGCTCCGGGATATAGAACATGTATGTGCAGACAATTAATATTTACATGATGCAAGTTACCAAGAAAAAAAATTTCAAAAAAAAAAAATACATAACATGTTACACAATTTAACTTTATGCAAAACATGAAGCAGCTGTTATCACAAGTCCATTCAACAAATTAACAGTTCAATTTCTCTATTATCAATCAAATTAAAGAATAGCTTCAGAGGGTAGGTAGGATATTCTAGAAGAATTTTTTTTACTGTTTTTTTTTTTAATACTGGTAAATTGTTTTAGTTATTTTCTGTGATATTAAGTTGTAAAGTTTTACTCCCAAGTAATTTAGTCCATTTTCAAATCGCCTAGTGTTATGTTCAACTATCCTCAATTTACTAGCATTTCTGGTGTTATACCTATGTGCGAATATCTAAAAAAAAAAAAAAAAAAAAAAAAATAATAATTTTTTTTTTCTTCTTTTTCTTAAGAATGAATAAAAAGTTTCTAGAACGTATTCATTTATGGCAGTCAGGACTTTAAGTTTTTTGAATTTTGGTCTGCAGTTAGATGATTTTTTATCTTTTGTTATTATTCTAATAGCTCCTTTTTTTTTTTTTTCCCCCAATGTTATATGGCAGAAAGAGTAGAGCTATGGCTACTGTGACATCATGCATTGATGGGAAGGTTATTGTTGGATAACAAAAATTTAGATGATATAATTTTTATTTTTTTCCATACACAACACATTGCAGGTACAATTTTACAGGTTACAGCTGTACCACCTCTAGTATTGCTGCCGACCATCCAACAAATGAGCACACTAAACAGGCATTGATGACATTGTTATCAACGTCTTTTTGAATCTCTCATTATTATACATAACTGCCCACTGAAACAGAGAAACTTCAAAATAGGTGTGTGTGTGTGTGTTTATATATATATATATATATGTATATATATATATATATATATATATATATATATATATATATATACATATATACATACATACATACATACATACATACATACATACATACATACATACATACATACATACATACATATACACTTATCTATTTATTTTTTCACTTTGAATTTTGTATGAGGTATACACATGCAAAGATTCACAGCTGCTGCTGGGTGGGTGAGTGAGTGAGTGATTGATTGATTGATTGATTGATTGATTGATTGATTGATTGATAGAGAGTGAGTGTGTGTGTGTGTGTGTGTTAGGGGGGGGGGGGGGGGGAAATGTGGTGATTGTGGGGGAAAAAAAAATTTAAAATTGAAATTTTTAAAAAAAAATTTTTTTCTGTAGGGTGCAAAATAGTAGTGCCAACGGCACGTGGTGTTCCCAAGCGGTCACCCATCTAAGTACTAACCACGCTCGACGATGCTTAACTTCGGTGATCGGACGAGAACCGGTGTGTTCATCGTGATATGGCCGTTGGCAATGATATAGATGTTTTTTTTTTGCAGTTTGTATTTGCCACTCGAAATAGCTATACCAGGTGTGATTGTTACAAACAACAGGAGAAATCGTGTAATGAACACTCTTTTACTTCCCCCCCCCCCCCCCCCTCCCCACACACAACACCCACCACCCTCACCATCCCAACCACCAAAGCCCTCTTCAAAATACACTCTCACACACACACACAAACCCACACTCTATAACTGATGAACATTACCATAACTTCTTAAAGCCATTAGATAATATTTAACTCAAGAAAGGTATTGTGATATGTTTAAAGAAAGAAAGGTGAAACCTTTAACTTTACCAGCAGGTATTAGTATCACTGAGGTATCTTCTAGGTTGTAGCAGCAATAGTAGTAATAATAATAAAATTAAATAAGGTAATAAAAAAGAAAAGTTATACATGTGATCAAATCATGAATGTATAAAACTGGAATGAATTTAAATTTTTTTTATTTTTCTTCATAGGCTGTTTTGAAATTGATGAGTAAGTGCCTCTTCTTTTAAATTTTTTAATGCTGAACACTGTTACATAAGAGATGAATGTTTAGAAAATTTAAAAAAAAAAAAAAGCTAGCCCAGCCCCCTCCCCCCCTCACACAAAATCCAAACAAAAAAAAAAACACCCTCCTTCAAAACATCACATAATCATCCAGCCAGCAGTGCAGACGAGAAATTTGCACTCGGGGCCGCCATTTTGACGATAAATTCTTGCATGGCACACCAAAGGTAGGAAAGAATTTAAAAAAATAAAAATAATGGGCGAGCACCCTCGCGTCTGCCTGTAGAAAATGAAGTTAAAAGTAACATAACCTAAAGACAGGCACACACTAGGGTGCTCCCAGGCGGTTGAGAAATTTTTTCCCGCCAAAAGACTTATATATATTATTTATTTTACTGTTTTTGGCAGGGGGCTATGTCGGTCTGTGTGCAAAGTAGTTCCTACTCCCGCCGCCAGGAGCGCGCGCGGTGGGTAGCGATGTTGTTTTTTCTGCTTTCATTTGTTTATTATTTAGAGGGTTAATGCTATGTAAATGTACGCAAGTTTGGTTATGTGTCGGTAGTTGTGCGAGATTTAATTTCCGAAACGAAATTTGACTTTCATCGGCCTGCATTTCTCACTTATTCGGAAAATACATGTGTGTTTATGTATGTATAATAATCGAGTGATTTTGTAATAATTTGGAAGTTTTGTTTGCGTGTGCGATGTGGGGAAGAAAAGGTGTGCACACGAGTCCTAGGGCTATATTTTTTTTTATTGCGAAATATTTACTTCATGTGGTGAAAAATTTTAAATTATTTGTGATGCAAGTGAAATTTTTTTTTTTTTTTCAGTTGGGTGATGTGTTTGTCCTCGTTTGTGTGCAAGGAAGCAAACATGCTGAAGGTAAGGGGCCATAAATGACACTTTAAAATATTAGTTTACCATTAATTTTGGTTAAATATTAAATTGCCATATAAGTAAAATCATGTCAACTGTTGTATTCCACCCAGTATAAGCTGTTAGTAATGGGTACTTAATATAAATAGAATAAATGTAAGCATTTTCGTCTGCATGAAAATTCACTTTTTTTTTGGATCCATTTGTACTGTGGGTAGTTAAATAGTACATTATGTTGTTTTTACTTCGAAGTACAAAACATCTTGTGCATGATTGCAAATTCAAACGCAGTTAAGCATAATATGAATTCGAATTATGTGTGTGTGTGTGTGTGTATATATATATTTTTTTTTTTTTTTTTTTTTTTTACTGTGTCCAGTTTTAGCACAAATGGAATTATTTTCAAAGTGAATCGATGCAACTGGTCTTTGCCATTAATATTGATATATGATCTAACTAAATTAAATAGAAAGGATTTTTTTATTTATTTTTTTATATATATAAATATATTTGTAGCAATGTACTAATGACCACAGAAGTAAGCAAAAAAAAAAATATATATATATATATCTCAGCCAGTAAACCATGCGTCTTAAAGACTTTTTTTAATGAAAATAT
>NW_026962865.1:50000-67500 GCF_032445375.1 Bacillus rossius redtenbacheri
GAAGCAGACGGCTCGTAAATCTACTGGAGGCAAAGCGCCGCGCAAGCAGCTGGCCACCAAGGCGGCTCGCAAGAGCGCGCCGGCCACGGGGGGAGTGAAGAAGCCACATCGCTACCGCCCTGGCACTGTCGCGCTGCGAGAAATCAGGCGCTACCAGAAAAGTACCGAGCTGCTTATCCGCAAGCTGCCCTTCCAGCGCCTGGTGCGAGAGATCGCCCAGGACTTCAAGACAGACTTGCGCTTCCAGAGCTCGGCCGTCATGGCGCTGCAGGAGGCCAGCGAGGCTTACCTGGTGGGGCTCTTCGAGGACACCAATTTGTGCGCCATCCACGCCAAGAGGGTCACCATCATGCCCAAGGACATCCAGCTTGCCCGGCGTATCCGTGGCGAGCGTGCTTGAGTTCCTTGCCATTTTTTTTGCAAGGGGGAAAAAAAAAACAGCCCTTATTAGGGCTAAAAATAACTGTCAAATTTGAAAGGAAAACAGTTGTCTGGCTTTTTGTACCTATTAGCTGTCGTTGACCTTTACCCAGCCAATAATATATTACATTAATAAGAATTTGGAAAAACACAGTTATAGTGTCTGTGTTTTGAGGTGGTTGTTTATATTGTACACAAAAGATTTGCACACAATGCAATGTATTCTGCATAGGAAATAAAAACTCTTCAAACAGTGCCTGTCTGCAGTAGCAGCACCATCAGCAGCAGCAGCAGCAGCAGCAGCAGCAGCAGCAGCAGCAGCAGCAGCAGCAGCATAAAGTTCACCATTAATACCCTGAGACCTAATCCTTACAAAAAAAATATGTGTGTGTGTGTGTGTATATATGTGTATATATATATATATATGCTGAAATAAGAGTGAGATGTTTGTAAGACGTTTTCCTGCTTAAAAACTTTAAATAATTTTGCACCTAAACTATACACACAATGTAATTGATAAATTTCTTTATTTATTTATTTATTTCCCCCGCTTCAAATACCATAAGAAATTTTTTAACCAGAATTTTACCTAACGGCAGAGGTGTGGCTATAGGAGGCAATGATTGCAACAACTGATACCTTCATGACTAGTATTGTTGGCCCTTAGAAGGGCCGATAAGGTGGTACAGTGCCACAGAAAGTGCCAGCGGTCCTGCTGGCATCTTCATTTCCGCTTTGGGGCTGCTTTCTTGGGCGACTTGCTCTTTGGGGCAACCTTCTTTGGCTTTGGAGCACGGGGTTTCTTCGTGGGAGGTTTGGACACCTTTTTTGCCTTTGAAGGTGCCTTCTTGGGCTTGGGGGTTGCAGCTGCTGCCTTTTTTTTCTTTTCTGCTGTAGGCGGAGTCTTCTTGACTGGTTTCTTGCCCACCGCTGCCTTCTTGGCTACGGATCGCTTCTTTTCCTTAGGGGCAGCTGCACCACGCTTGCCGCTTGGAGCCTTGGGCTGGTCCGGAGCACCGGTGGTCCCTGAAGCCAGCTTGAAGGAGCCAGACGCACCCTTGCCTTTGGTTTGGACAAGCTCGCCGCTAGCCACTGCTGCCTTCAAGTATTTCTTGATGAAAGGTGCCAGCTTTTCCGCATCTACTTTGTAGGTAGAGGCGACGTATTTCTTGATGGCTTGCAGTGATGAGCCGCCCCTTTCCTTGAGGCTCTTGATCGCAGAGGCCACCATTTCAGATGTGCGCGGGTGCGCGGGCTTGGCTCGTGGCTTCTTCGACGCAGCCTTGCCTTTCTTCGGGGAAGCTGCCTGTGATGGGGCAACAGCTGGTGCTGCAGTCGCTGCTGCGGTATCTGCCATGACGAGACTGATCCTACAGAATGCAAGAGCAAAGTGAAAATAAAATTTTTCTCTCTGCAAATATCTGGTTACCCAATTTTCTGGTTGCGGACGGTTCAGAAAATTCTCGATGCCTTGCTCACGTAGGGAGCAGCGCACTTTGGACAGCGAAAGTAATGTAGGGCTTCTTTAGCACTGATTTTTCAATGTTTTCTAAATGTCAGCAGTCTACGATGACATAATGGGCAGTTCCACTAATAGTGTAATTTTTTTATGGCAGCTGCACTGTTTAATTTGCACTGCGAGCTGTTTAAATTTACTGCTACACCAAACAGGGAACTTTTCATTTGCAGATGTTATTCAAGGAATCAAATACGTAATTTGTGCTGGAATCACTTGAAAATGGTTAAATTAACTTAGGTATACTTTAGTGTATAGTATGCTGAAAATGTGGAGATAATTTCATGAAGGCTGTTTGCTGTGGAAGCACTAGCAAATCACCTTGTTCAGTGCCACCTGGAATGGCTTTCTTCGTGCACCTCCAAGGATGATGTGATTATTATTGTGAGTAAATTTTGTTTACATTTTCATTGTGTGAATAATAAAACTTTTAACTGTACACACAACAAGCATTTCACTTGGATCTGATGCATTCTCAAGAGTGCAGTTTCTGTTTAGCTTTTAAAACTGGCTGCCCTTCAATTCACTCAAGGTGCAGATGCAAGTTGCTGATGAAGTATTCCACACACATGCTACATTGGAGAAATATTTTAATAAAAATTAAAACTCTTGCAGGATTTCGAATAAAAACTATCCTATTTATCCCTTCTATGTTTTGGTACTGCGAAATTGAGAGAGGTAAGTAAGTTGTGAGGTTATTTTTACTTGCTTGCATGTGAGGTTAGCAGAGCAAAAATATTTTTGAAATTGCAGATACATGGTCACTTTATTTCGTTGCAAACATTTATAAGCTCGTAATCTTATTTAAAGTCTCCATACTTAATGCGTTTGGAAAACCTTCTTTCTCTCAATTTTACAATGGAACAAAATTTTACTTGTATGTGTACATTAATTCCATCTCTAAATGATGTAGGTTTACGCACCGAGATCAGGTACATTGTAGAGAGAAAAACACACGAGTACCTGCTTATTTTGAAGTTTTAATGAGTATATTAAAAAAAAAAAAAAAAAAACGATAAAAATATAATTGAAAAAGTATATTATTCACGTATTTTTGAGGATGAGGGGAGGGGGTGTTTTTGTCCGATGGTCGTTTATCTTTAAAGAAATTTCCGTTGGACCTGTGCGTTCTTGCTCTGCCAATTCTCGAAAAATGAAATATTTTAAGTCGTCTTTTATGTGCTAACTTCATTATATTTGGCTGCATTCGTATTTTTATTAGTTTTGAAACATTCATGTCACGGAAAATAATCATAAACCAGGACAAAAACGTTTTGACTAAATGTTCTAGGTTGGTTGTAAAACATTTTCTTATTTTATTTCACATCGGAAACATCTGTTAAGTTGTAAGCTTTGTAATGAATGCGACAGTCACTTGTTCGCTGAAGTGTTTGTTTAAGAAATTAGTATTGTAAATTTGTTTATGGTCTTGTTAAATGAAATTTTAAGTGAAATCATTTGGGAAAACAGAGGCTACAGGAATTTTCAACACAACTTGATGACCGACGTTGTGACTAGTGTGGGAGTGTGTGCTCGTGTAAATATCAATTTTTCTTACTCCTCGTGCCGGTCAACAGGAAAACAGCGAGTGTGTTATCTCATCGCGGGCGTGTGATTGCGTGTGGTAAATTGTGCTAGGTTAATTACCGCAAAACTCCACTGTGTGCAAATATGTAGTGTGTCGCTGTATGCAAATATTTGGTATGTCTTTTTTTTTTTTTTTTTTTTTTCAGGCAATACACACTTTGAATTTTACACAATTTCGATGCTGCAACCTAAGTGTATACATGCGAATAGGATTGCTTAAATGAAAAAGTAAAGTAGGAGGTAAGTGCAAATGTTTCCAGGAGGTTATGCACACACAATCTATTTTATGAATTAATAGTTATTATCTAAGAAAATGATAGAAGATTATAAATAATGTGTGCAGAATAATACAGAATTTGCATGTTACACAAAAAAAAATATATATATATATTCCAAATATTGTTAGCAAAATGCACCTAGATTAGTGAGCTGGATTTTTTTTTTTTTTTTGTATTTTTGTTCTGTTGATCCCACGTGGAGTCAAGGCTCCGGGATATAGAACATGTATGTGCAGACAATTAATATTTACATGATGCAAGTTACCAAGAAAAAAAATTTCAAAAAAAAAAAATACATAACATGTTACACAATTTAACTTTATGCAAAACATGAAGCAGCTGTTATCACAAGTCCATTCAACAAATTAACAGTTCAATTTCTCTATTATCAATCAAATTAAAGAATAGCTTCAGAGGGTAGGTAGGATATTCTAGAAGAATTTTTTTTACTGTTTTTTTTTTTAATACTGGTAAATTGTTTTAGTTATTTTCTGTGATATTAAGTTGTAAAGTTTTACTCCCAAGTAATTTAGTCCATTTTCAAATCGCCTAGTGTTATGTTCAACTATCCTCAATTTACTAGCATTTCTGGTGTTATACCTATGTGCGAATATCTAAAAAAAAAAAAAAAAAAAAAAAAATAATAATTTTTTTTTTCTTCTTTTTCTTAAGAATGAATAAAAAGTTTCTAGAACGTATTCATTTATGGCAGTCAGGACTTTAAGTTTTTTGAATTTTGGTCTGCAGTTAGATGATTTTTTATCTTTTGTTATTATTCTAATAGCTCCTTTTTTTTTTTTTTCCCCCAATGTTATATGGCAGAAAGAGTAGAGCTATGGCTACTGTGACATCATGCATTGATGGGAAGGTTATTGTTGGATAACAAAAATTTAGATGATATAATTTTTATTTTTTTCCATACACAACACATTGCAGGTACAATTTTACAGGTTACAGCTGTACCACCTCTAGTATTGCTGCCGACCATCCAACAAATGAGCACACTAAACAGGCATTGATGACATTGTTATCAACGTCTTTTTGAATCTCTCATTATTATACATAACTGCCCACTGAAACAGAGAAACTTCAAAATAGGTGTGTGTGTGTGTGTGTTTATATATATATATATGTATATATATATATATATATATATATATATATATATATATATACATATATACATACATACATACATACATACATACATACATACATACATACATACATACATACATACATACATATACACTTATCTATTTATTTTTTCACTTTGAATTTTGTATGAGGTATACACATGCAAAGATTCACAGCTGCTGCTGGGTGGGTGAGTGAGTGAGTGATTGATTGATTGATTGATTGATTGATTGATTGATTGATTGATAGAGAGTGAGTGTGTGTGTGTGTGTGTGTTAGGGGGGGGGGGGGGGGGAAATGTGGTGATTGTGGGGGAAAAAAAAATTTAAAATTGAAATTTTTAAAAAAAAATTTTTTTCTGTAGGGTGCAAAATAGTAGTGCCAACGGCACGTGGTGTTCCCAAGCGGTCACCCATCTAAGTACTAACCACGCTCGACGATGCTTAACTTCGGTGATCGGACAAATTCAAATTCAAAAGCTTTTTATTGCGATGTTTGCATACATTGATATTTACATAGGTATACATAGTGGAACGCCAGCACATTGTGCTCTTTTTCCATAGTTTATAGACATTATACAACACTTCTTATATACATTTACATTTATTTAATAATTGTTTTTAGGAGGAAAAGTTTAAAAAAACCTCCGTAATGTTCTGGAGCCTGTGGGCTCAATGTTTTCTGATGATCATACACGTTGAAATATATTTACAGAGAAATTATTATTGATATTTACATACACATAGTTACATATTTTTCACTGAACAGTTTGGGAGTAGGTTTAGTTATGCTTGCAGCTTATATATTACACTATTGTACACTATATTACATAAGTTGCACTTTTGAATCTATGTCGCTTTGGTTGGCGTTCATTTGCAGTCTCGATGCACGGCACTTTGGTGGATGTCCGTAGCACTGTACACTTTTGTGGCTGGTTGGAGGATTTTCTTCTTCTGCCCAGTCAGGGTGGCCTGCCTGGGTGGTAGTCTGTAATTAGTTTATGTGGGTGTGGTCGTGTGATGTTGTGTTGTCCAATGTTCTGTATGAGTGTAGACGGGTGTTGTGATGCTTTTGTGAAAAATTTGTCTGTGTATTTAATGACTAGTTGGCGTGGTGATAGTGTGCCTGCAAGGTCGTGTAATTGTGTGTTAGTTACATGTCTGTATTTCCCGAGTGTTGCTCTGAGTAGCTTATTGAAACATGTTTTTATTTGGTGGAATCGGATGTCGGGGACATGGGCAAATATTACAGAGGAATACAGTAAAATAGGGACAATGTACGCCTTGAAGAGGCGCACTCTGTCCTGGTCAGGCAAGGGGCTGTGGGGGCGGAGGAGGGAGGAGATCGAGTTAAAAGCGCGATAGGCCCGGGCAGTGGCAGACGAAAAGTGCGGGGAGAAGCGCAATGTGCGATCCAGTGTGACACCGAGGTATTTCACTGAATCGCTCCATTTTATCACTGCGCCCCCCACAAACAGTGTGGGTGGCAGGCGGGGGCGTCGCCTGGTGAAGAAAATGGCTTCGGTTTTGGCGGGGTTAGGGAGAATGCCCCAGGACATAAAGTAATGATTAACTATGTTGATGGCCGCGGTCAGCCTGGCTTTAATAAGGACGGGGTCATGGTGTCTAACCATCAGCGCGGTGTCATCCGCGTACATGACAATCGTGCATTCGGGGGGCTTGGGAATGTCATGAGAATATAGGGAAAATAATAGGGGAGAGAGCGTGGACCCTTGAGGGACTCCTGCAGTGATCTCTCTAGAGGATGAAGTGGACCCTTCCACCCGTACGCAGAACGTGCGGGCTTCCAGGAAAGAGTGAAGGATGCAGCGAAGAGCAGGGTTTAATCCCAGAAAGGCCAGCTTGAGGATTAGGGCGTGATGGTGGACAGTATCGAATGCACGACTCAGGTCTAGCAACACCATGCCGGTATGGGTCCTTTGTGTGAAACTGAGGGTGATTTGGTCGGTGACGTGAGCTAATGCGTGTTGTGTTGATAAGTGACGTCGGAAGCCAAACTGGAATTCAGGCAGCGGTTGTAGCCGGGCTACTTCCGCTTCCAGCCTGGCCAGAACTATGCGCTCCGCTACCTTTGATATCACTGAGAGCAGGGCGATGGGACGGTACGATGCCGGCCGATTGGATGCACCTTTTCCCTTGAATATGGGTACTACCGTGGCCTCACGCCATGGACGTGGGAAGTGACCTGAAATGAGAATGCTGTTGATTATGTTGGTGAGGTAGATGAGTGCTTTGCGTGAGATGGATTTGAGGAGGCGTGGGGTGACTTCATCCGGGCCTGGAGCGGCGTTATGACGCACGCGGTCTATCTCCTTCCTCACTTGCCTGGGCGTAGCTGTCTTGAGGGAGCCTGGCGTTGGGGGCGGAGGGGGTTGATAGTGTGTGGGGAGCTTGGAGATGTGAGGTGGTATGGGTGCTGGTGCGAATGAGTTCACAAAGTGGTTTGCCATGCACTCCGCCCTGTCAGTCGCCGACTCCGCCATGCCACCGTCCACCTCTAGGGGCGGGATCGATGACCTGGCGGCGCGGAGACTGCGCGCGAAGCGCCAGACCGAACCATTTGCGAGTGACAGCGCGTCGAGCTTTTTGACTTCGCCCGCCGACCTCCATTCAGCAACGGCCACTCTGCACCGTCGGAACAGAGCATTGTAGTCGTCCCTGTCTGGCTGTAGGCGGGTACGCTGCCATCGGCTCCGAGCCCTGTTGCGGTACGAGATGAGTGTCTTGATGTGGGCTGGGAGTGGTATTCCAAGTGGGTGCGGTTTTACTTTGGGGATATGGAGGGCGGCTGAGGTGATAATGGTGTCAGCAAAGTGAAGAACATGTTGGTCAAGTTCCTCCTTTGTGCGGGCTTTATGTTGCAGATCTAGCTGCTGGTCCATAGCTGTTCGATACATTTTCCAGTCAGCTTGTTTGAAATCGTAGATGGTGTTTGTGGAAGTAGGGGTGACTGTGGTGTCAATTGTCCCTATGACAGGGTAGTGGTCTGATGTCAGGTCGGTGCAGACTTTGAGGGGATTGACTCTGGGTAGGCATGTGCCTATCACCAGGTCCAGTACACTGGGGCTGCCAGTATGGGAGTGTGGGTGGTACGTGAACGTGTCAGGGGCATGTAGTACTAAGGTGGTTTCCTTCAGGTATTTGCGGAGGGCGATACCTTTATAATTGTTGCGGAGACAGCCCCAGGAGTTGTGCCTGGCATTGAAGTCACCCGCCAGTATGATGCGTGAGTCGAGCCGGCGAAGGCTGGTGAGGTCCTCTGCCGGGAATGGAGTGGTTGGTGGGATGTAAGTGGCCACGGCAGTAAAGGGCGTGGGGTTCGTATGCAGCCGAACTGCTACCGCTTCCATGTGCTGCAATTGAGGCGTTTGGCGCCTATGGTGCGACAAAGCTTGGCGCACAAGAAGAGCCACGCCCCCCTGTTTGCCACCCAACCGGTCGGCCCGATGCGTCACATATCCCGGCACCGTGAACGGAACGCCAGCCCTGAGCCAGGTTTCCGCCAAGAACACCAGGTCTGGTTTGTGGAGTGAAATGAAATGATTGAACTCGGCTGCCTTGTTGGCGATGCTGTTGCTATTCCAGATAATGATTTTAAGGGAGGGCATTGGCAATTGCACTAAGGACGGAGAAAATCACTGTGCACTTCTCGTCTTGGTTCTGCGATGATTTAAATTTCCGGATGGCATCTAGTAAAAAGGGAACCCATTTCAGCAAGTTGAGGTCTTTAATTAACTTAATCAATTCGGCAAATTCGTTTAGGACATTGGGTTCAGCATTAGCTTGTTGATTTTTAGGGGGTGGATGATTGTAACTGGCATGACGAGGCATTGAGTTAGAAGGAACGCGAGTGACGCGAGCTGGGAGTTGAGTGGCTTGTGGCAGTGGTGTGTCGTGGGTTGGTGTGGTTATTGCTTGTGTTTTGAATGTTTTCAGTTGGCTTGCGAATGTGTTTCTTGGGGGAGGAAGTGGGGGGAAGCTGGTGGTGGTGGGCAGTTTTTGTTGTGGCTGTGCTGTGCGGTTTACCTTAGCATTCAGCATGGACAGCCTGACTGGGCAGTCCTTGGAGGCGGCGATGTGCATGTTGGCCGGGAGGTCATGGTCCGCGCAGTTGGCGCAGTGTGGTGGGGCATCTGAAACGTTGGGGCACTCCGTGGAAGGGTGGGCGCCCGGGCACCGCACGCATCTGGGCTTCATCCAGCAGAGGTGGATGGAGTGGTCCCAGCGTTGACATTGCACGCAGCGTTGAATTTCCTGGCGTCCTCGGTAGGCCTCGAACCTGACCTCCATGTGGTCCAGGTAGTGGCGGCCGAGGATGGGGGATAGCTGGGCAGTTCCATTGAGCGAAATGAGGAACAGCGGCACTGGGATGTCCTCCCCAGTTGGAGTACGCCGGTCCATCCGTTTCACTGATGCAACATCAAGACCGAGGGAGCGTACTTGGGCAGCAAGCTCGTCCTGGTCGTAGTCGACATCCAGTCCTCGGATGACAAATCGAGAGTTCCTTTGGTCTGGGCGCGGGTGTGTGAAACATTCAAAGTTCTTTTCTTTAAGGAATTTTATTAGGTTTTCCTGGTCTGGGATGGTGGCAGTCTTTATCTTTACATTGTGCTTTGTCACAATGATGGCGTAGTCATTTTTCATTAACTGTTTGAGAGCCGGCTTGTATTGGTGGAACGCCTGGTTCATGCCAGTTTTCACCGTCACAGGTGGCATCGGGAACTTGTTGGGGGCAAATTTTTCTGGTATCGCTGGGCCAGCTTTGCCCGGCGGAGGTTTATGTGCCTTGGTGGTACTGTGCGAGGTGGGCGTGGGTGTAACTGTGTTGGGGGGGTTGACAGGTGCATCAGGTTGAGCTGTCGCTGTCTGGAAGTCGTCCTCTTCCTCGCTCAGTGTGTGGTAACGATTTGTTTTTGTTGCTCGGTCCTTGCTTGGGCTGTTGTCCATTTGGGCGAAGCACCTTTTATTGATTCCCCCTCTGCTGACTTCCTGCCACTCCATGTTGGGGATACCCTGTGCTGGTGGCGGTGTTCGAACCCCCGGGGGACTCTGGCGGTCAGCAGCGGGGCTGGTTGGTGATCGAGACATGTGCTCTTCCTGGTAGCACACGAAATATTTGTGAAAATCATCCTCGCAAATAATGTCTGGGATTTCTTGGTCTTTATGAAAAAATCTGGGTTGATAGGTTTTTCTATCAGCAATAATAAATGGGTGTTGAGACAGATCGTCCTGTTCAATGGGCCTCAAATGGATGCGACACATTATATTCTTGTCGTCTTGGACACCGACTTGAAATAAGTTGCCGAAATGTCCGAAAACAGAATCGTTGTCAACAGTTACCCCCATTGCTGGGCAGTACAGTTCGTACATGGTTTGGTTAGAGTTATCCATATCATTTAAATTATTTGTATTTATATTAATACAAGTCGCCATGTTGCTTTCAGAAGAGGTATGGGGTGCTCCAATTAATTTATCAGTAATAGAAGTCGATATGGGAACACACCCGCCCGAAAGATTGCTTCTATGAGAGTCATGCTCTATGGTTGAACTAGATTGTTTGTTTACATACATTAACGAATATTTTAAACACTGTTTATAATGTTTTTCGGCAAAGCCGCGTCTTACCTTCAATTGTGCGCATGCACAGGTGTTTGAGGAACACGAATCACACCCGAAAATAGCACTCGCGGCACTTTATATACGAAAAATTGCGGAAATCGCGGCACCGATTTTCGCGCGCACTACAACCAGATCGGACGAGAACCGGTGTGTTCATCGTGATATGGCCGTTGGCAATGATATAGATGTTTTTTTTTTGCAGTTTGTATTTGCCACTCGAAATAGCTATACCAGGTGTGATTGTTACAAACAACAGGAGAAATCGTGTAATGAACACTCTTTTACTTCCCCCCCCCCCCCCCCCTCCCCACACACAACACCCACCACCCTCACCATCCCAACCACCAAAGCCCTCTTCAAAATACACTCTCACACACACACACAAACCCACACTCTATAACTGATGAACATTACCATAACTTCTTAAAGCCATTAGATAATATTTAACTCAAGAAAGGTATTGTGATATGTTTAAAGAAAGAAAGGTGAAACCTTTAACTTTACCAGCAGGTATTAGTATCACTGAGGTATCTTCTAGGTTGTAGCAGCAATAGTAGTAATAATAATAAAATTAAATAAGGTAATAAAAAAGAAAAGTTATACATGTGATCAAATCATGAATGTATAAAACTGGAATGAATTTAAATTTTTTTTATTTTTCTTCATAGGCTGTTTTGAAATTGATGAGTAAGTGCCTCTTCTTTTAAATTTTTTAATGCTGAACACTGTTACATAAGAGATGAATGTTTAGAAAATTTAAAAAAAAAAAAAAGCTAGCCCAGCCCCCTCCCCCCCTCACACAAAATCCAAACAAAAAAAAAAACACCCTCCTTCAAAACATCACATAATCATCCAGCCAGCAGTGCAGACGAGAAATTTGCACTCGGGGCCGCCATTTTGACGATAAATTCTTGCATGGCACACCAAAGGTAGGAAAGAATTTAAAAAAATAAAAATAATGGGCGAGCACCCTCGCGTCTGCCTGTAGAAAATGAAGTTAAAAGTAACATAACCTAAAGACAGGCACACACTAGGGTGCTCCCAGGCGGTTGAGAAATTTTTTCCCGCCAAAAGACTTATATATATTATTTATTTTACTGTTTTTGGCAGGGGGCTATGTCGGTCTGTGTGCAAAGTAGTTCCTACTCCCGCCGCCAGGAGCGCGCGCGGTGGGTAGCGATGTTGTTTTTTCTGCTTTCATTTGTTTATTATTTAGAGGGTTAATGCTATGTAAATGTACGCAAGTTTGGTTATGTGTCGGTAGTTGTGCGAGATTTAATTTCCGAAACGAAATTTGACTTTCATCGGCCTGCATTTCTCACTTATTCGGAAAATACATGTGTGTTTATGTATGTATAATAATCGAGTGATTTTGTAATAATTTGGAAGTTTTGTTTGCGTGTGCGATGTGGGGAAGAAAAGGTGTGCACACGAGTCCTAGGGCTATATTTTTTTTTATTGCGAAATATTTACTTCATGTGGTGAAAAATTTTAAATTATTTGTGATGCAAGTGAAATTTTTTTTTTTTTTTCAGTTGGGTGATGTGTTTGTCCTCGTTTGTGTGCAAGGAAGCAAACATGCTGAAGGTAAGGGGCCATAAATGACACTTTAAAATATTAGTTTACCATTAATTTTGGTTAAATATTAAATTGCCATATAAGTAAAATCATGTCAACTGTTGTATTCCACCCAGTATAAGCTGTTAGTAATGGGTACTTAATATAAATAGAATAAATGTAAGCATTTTCGTCTGCATGAAAATTCACTTTTTTTTTGGATCCATTTGTACTGTGGGTAGTTAAATAGTACATTATGTTGTTTTTACTTCGAAGTACAAAACATCTTGTGCATGATTGCAAATTCAAACGCAGTTAAGCATAATATGAATTCGAATTATGTGTGTGTGTGTGTGTGTATATATATATTTTTTTTTTTTTTTTTTTTTTTTACTGTGTCCAGTTTTAGCACAAATGGAATTATTTTCAAAGTGAATCGATGCAACTGGTCTTTGCCATTAATATTGATATATGATCTAACTAAATTAAATAGAAAGGATTTTTTTATTTATTTTTTTATATATATAAATATATTTGTAGCAATGTACTAATGACCACAGAAGTAAGCAAAAAAAAAAATATATATATATATATCTCAGCCAGTAAACCATGCGTCTTAAAGACTTTTTTTAATGAAAATATTTCTGCCTTGGTTAAGCTTACATTTACTATCATAGGGATTGAGGGAATTGTAGAACAGCAGCAGAAGCATTTCCTTTCATGATCATGTTCTTGGTCCTGAAAAGGACCGTTTATGTAAGCATGTGCACACCAGACCTGCTCACTTGGAGCTGGTGTATTTGGTGACAGCCTTGGTGCCCTCGCTGACAGCGTGCTTGGCCAGCTCCCCGGGCAGCAGCAGTCTCACGGCCGTCTGTATCTCGCGGCTGGTGATGGTGGAGCGCTTGTTGTAGTGGGCGAGGCGGCTGGCCTCTTTCGTGAAAAGTTTTCTTGGCTTCTTGTTGCGCGACCAATCGGAGCGCTCCGCGGCTCGTGATTGGTCGCGCTCCGCGGAGGGACGTGTAACAAAAGTAATTTCCAGCGGCCGGTTGCGGACCACACTCTTTACCGCGCACTGGTACGAGTAGGACGTCCTACTCTTAGCCTAGCCTGGTTCTCTACATAGGGAGCTCAGGTCAGTGGCCAGTGTGAAGGTGACAGGTCGGGTAGGCAGGCTGCGTTAGTGCGGACAGTAACTGCGACGCGCGACACCGCGAACAGGGCTACCACGGTGGTCCCTGCTTTTTTCAAAGCAGGGTGCCAACCCACTGCGATGGGAGGAGAGGAGGAGGAGCGTATGGACTGCGGCACGGCCGTTAAACGCACTCATGAAGGCAGCGAGCCAGGATGCAGCAATGCAAAAAAAGTTTCAGGGGCGCAGGACCCCAACTCTAGCGAAAACGGTAGCGAAAGTGAGGATGACGAGGGCTTCACTGTTCAGAAGCGCCGAGTCCGAAAATCAAATAATGCAGGCGCGAGCAGCAGCGAACAACCTCAAGGGCACGAAGCCCCGCGTTACAAACGAGTGCCGTTTGTAATAAAAAATTCTCAAGTGGTCGGCAATATCGGGCCTGTGTTCGCGCAGCTCGGTATCAAAAACCGATTAACAATTTCTAAGAGGCAAGAGGTCAAGGTCGCTTTTGACTCAAAGGCCGACGAAATAAAAGGCGTCAATTGGCTCAGAGCCAACAACATTCCGCATCACACCTTCTCCCAGCCAAGCGAGCGCGGCGAAAAGGTAGTAATTAAGAACCTCAGTCGCTTCACTCCAGTGGAGGCTCTCAAAACAGAACTTCGTGCCTTAGGTTTCGAGGTCACGTTCGTCAAACAACTAAGTTTCAAGTTCACTGACAGAAATACGGGCCGTGAATCCTACGAACCGTCATCATCGTTTATTGTCACTGTCGCCCCGAGTGCGCGGGACATCTACTCAATTAAGACTTTATACTACACAAGTGGTATTAAAGTAGAAAAATACCGCAACCGGCCGGAAGACATCCCACTGTGTAGGCGATGTGGCGACTTCGGCCACACGACAGGGAACTGCAGTCAGGTCCCTAAGTGCATCCGATGCGCGGGCCCGCATCCTCGCGATCAGTGCACACTCCCCGAGGAGGCGCCTAAAGTGTGCACGAACTGTAATGCGACAGGGCATACCGCGGCCTGGAAGCAGTGCCCGGTATATTTAAACCGCGTCGAGGCTAGAAAGCAGATTTTAGCCGAGCAGGCAGCGCAGAAGGCAGCCCGTGTTGCGCCGCGAGCGCCCGCGCCAGAGGCGACACACGCGAACTTCCCCCCCCCGGCACCTACGCGACGGCCCGCACAGGTGGCCGGGCAGGTAGCTGCGCGCGCTGACGTCACGCATACCGGGGCGCAGGGCAGCCAACCGAGCAGACAGGAAACTCGCGCGACCTTCGCTTCCACTGTCGCTGGGCCCAGTGCACCGCGCCGCACAGCCGAGGAAATCGTTCAGGCGCGTGTAGAAAAGAGCGAGCAGCGAACAGCAGCACAGATAGAAGCAAACGAAACTAGAACCGTGACAGGCCTGGGGGAACTCGCTGAAATTCTCCGCCTCTGCGATTACTGGAACCTGGTTCAGGCCTTGGAGCCATATTACCCTCGCATCCGCGCCGCGCAAAATACAAAACAGCGTCAGACCATTTTGCTGGAGGCCCTCGCGAAAGTGCTTCAGTAAATGGCTGTAGACAGGGGGAAAACACTACAAATCCTTAATTTTAATGCAAATGGCATTCGTGCCAAATCCTACGAATTAGAACAATGTCTTTTCGTATACGGGATAGATGTGGCATTAATTTCGGAGACAAAATTAAGGCCTCACCATCGTTTTAATATCAGTGGTTATACAACCTATAGAACCGACCGCGACACCCTAGGGGGCGGTACAGCCATTCTCATTAAGCACGGCATAAATCATCACCCTATAAAAATAACTGGCTTAGAGCACATTGAGGCCACCAGCATAAATATTCGTAACAAAAATGCGCACGTCTGTATGTCGGCAGTCTATAAACCACCGAACAAGCCTTTATTGATTAGCGATTTAAATAAACTAATAAATCCAATGCAGCACTTTTTCATAGCTGGTGATTTAAATAGTAAAAACGAAGACTGGGGTTGCAGAAATACAAACCCAGCGGGGAGAAATTTAACTGAGCATGCGGCTCGAAATAATTACGAAATTTTTGCTCCAAATTCGCCGACTAGCTACCCAACTAATGGGGGCATGCCGGAAATTTTAGATATAGCCTTTACCAACATTCCGGGAGCACAAGTTACTTCCGAAAAATTAGATGAGTTAGACTCCGATCATTTTCCTGTATTAATACAATTGACTTTTGATGCCCAGTTTTGCGCGGCCATTTTTAACCGAACTTTCGGAGTTACCGACTGGGACAAATTTCGCGATGATTTAGAAACAATTTTTATTGAACCACCGACGATAAACACTCCCGAAGAACTTGACACGCATGTTAAATTGTTTACTGACACGATTACAGACGTGCGCAAAACACACACGAAATTAATGAACAAAAGAGAATTTACAAGAATTAACTATCCAGATGTCGATATTTTAATCATTTTAAAACGTCAGGCGCGAAATAACTATCAGCGAACGCGAACACCGCAAGCCAGGACGGAATACAATCGCCTAAAAGCGCAAGTTACTCGAAAACTTAAACAATTAAAAATAGATAAATTCGGGAATCTAGTAACGGAAGTCGCTACACAGCCTCGGCAAATGTGGCGCCTCACGCGCACATTAAGAGGCAATAATAAATTTATTTCTACTCCCGCAATAATTACGGACACGGGCATAAAATATGACGCGGCCGACAAGGCAAATGCGATCGCGGATATTTTTGAGAAACAATTTTCGCCGAATGAGGATGTAAACGACCCTCAATTTACTCGAACCACTACAGTCGCGGTAAATAATTACCTACAAACAGCCACGCAAATAGAGCCGGAACTTATAACAATTCACGAACTATTAAGAACAATTCAATCGCGACCTCAAAATAAAGCAGGCGGACCTGATGGAATTAATTTCGAATCACTCAAAAAATTACCATTTTCAGCACTCGAATATCTTTTAAATATTTTGAATGCTATTTTTATTTTAAAAACTTATCCTTCCGAGTGGAAACTCGCGAAAGTAATTACGATTCCAAAGCCAGGGAAAAATGCGTCTTTACCGCAAAATAGGCGCCCTATTAGCCTTTTAAATAGCACTAGCAAAATTTTTGAAAAAATTTTATTAAAACGACTTAAAGAGCATTCCGACCAACATAACATTATCCCAGATAATCAATTCGGTTTTCGGAGTGGCCACTCCACATCTCATCCATTAATCAAGCTTGTTGAAGATGCCACTGATGGATTTAACTCGCGAGCGAAGTTCACAGTAGCAACTATGCTAGACGCGGAGAAAGCTTTCGACAAAGTCTGGATTCCTGGCCTAATTAAAAAATTTGTGACTTTTAATTTTCCGGACACATATATTCATCTGGTGGCCCATTATTTATGGCGCCGAAAATTTTTTGTCGCGATAGATGGGGCGAGGTCTTCTACTCGGGAACTCACAGCTGGGGTACCGCAGGGCTCACCCCTCTCTCCCTTCTTTTATAATGTGTATACAGCCGATATACCGCGCGAACATGCTCATGTGCAGCTTTATGCGGACGACACTGCGGTAGTTTACCAATCTTCCAATTTAAATTTTGCACTAACTATTGTCCAAAGGCAGCTCACGTCACTCGAACAATGGTACACTCGCTGGCGCATAAAAATTAATGGCGCCAAATCTACTACCATAGTTTTAACAAAAAAACGTACAGTTCCTGATCGCGAACTCAAAATATTTAATCAAGCAATTCCATTTGAAAAATCGGTGCGATATTTAGGCCTAACTCTCGACCCGAGTCTCACCTGGAAACATCAGGTTACTAAAGTTACAAGGATTGCTCTCGGAACTCTAAGATCTTTATACCCAATGTTTAAGGCCCCTCAATTCCCTAGAAGGAAGAAACTTCAATTATATTTACAAATAGTTCGCCCTCAACTCCTCTATGCTTGCGAGATTTATGGCTATGCGGCCAAGTCGCACATAAAGAAGCTCCAAGTCACACAAAATAGATTCCTGCGAGTAATCGCCGATTGCGACTGGTATACTAGTAATTTAGCAGTACATCAGCTCCTTAAAGTAGAATATGTTTCGGACTTCATAAAACGCCAAAATAGGTCTTTTTATGGCCAACTCCCGGCTCATCCTAATTTATTTATTAATAATATCCCCGATTACGACCCAGCTGTCCAGCGACAATTTAAAAAACCGCGACTTGCCT
>NW_026962865.1:72500-82500 GCF_032445375.1 Bacillus rossius redtenbacheri
CCACCTGGAATGGCTTTCTTCGTGCACCTCCAAGGATGATGTGATTATTATTGTGAGTAAATTTTGTTTACATTTTCATTGTGTGAATAATAAAACTTTTAACTGTACACACAACAAGCATTTCACTTGGATCTGATGCATTCTCAAGAGTGCAGTTTCTGTTTAGCTTTTAAAACTGGCTGCCCTTCAATTCACTCAAGGTGCAGATGCAAGTTGCTGATGAAGTATTCCACACACATGCTACATTGGAGAAATATTTTAATAAAAATTAAAACTCTTGCAGGATTTCGAATAAAAACTATCCTATTTATCCCTTCTATGTTTTGGTACTGCGAAATTGAGAGAGGTAAGTAAGTTGTGAGGTTATTTTTACTTGCTTGCATGTGAGGTTAGCAGAGCAAAAATATTTTTGAAATTGCAGATACATGGTCACTTTATTTCGTTGCAAACATTTATAAGCTCGTAATCTTATTTAAAGTCTCCATACTTAATGCGTTTGGAAAACCTTCTTTCTCTCAATTTTACAATGGAACAAAATTTTACTTGTATGTGTACATTAATTCCATCTCTAAATGATGTAGGTTTACGCACCGAGATCAGGTACATTGTAGAGAGAAAAACACACGAGTACCTGCTTATTTTGAAGTTTTAATGAGTATATTAAAAAAAAAAAAAAAAAACGATAAAAATATAATTGAAAAAGTATATTATTCACGTATTTTTGAGGATGAGGGGAGGGGGTGTTTTTGTCCGATGGTCGTTTATCTTTAAAGAAATTTCCGTTGGACCTGTGCGTTCTTGCTCTGCCAATTCTCGAAAAATGAAATATTTTAAGTCGTCTTTTATGTGCTAACTTCATTATATTTGGCTGCATTCGTATTTTTATTAGTTTTGAAACATTCATGTCACGGAAAATAATCATAAACCAGGACAAAAACGTTTTGACTAAATGTTCTAGGTTGGTTGTAAAACATTTTCTTATTTTATTTCACATCGGAAACATCTGTTAAGTTGTAAGCTTTGTAATGAATGCGACAGTCACTTGTTCGCTGAAGTGTTTGTTTAAGAAATTAGTATTGTAAATTTGTTTATGGTCTTGTTAAATGAAATTTTAAGTGAAATCATTTGGGAAAACAGAGGCTACAGGAATTTTCAACACAACTTGATGACCGACGTTGTGACTAGTGTGGGAGTGTGTGCTCGTGTAAATATCAATTTTTCTTACTCCTCGTGCCGGTCAACAGGAAAACAGCGAGTGTGTTATCTCATCGCGGGCGTGTGATTGCGTGTGGTAAATTGTGCTAGGTTAATTACCGCAAAACTCCACTGTGTGCAAATATGTAGTGTGTCGCTGTATGCAAATATTTGGTATGTCTTTTTTTTTTTTTTTTTTTTTTCAGGCAATACACACTTTGAATTTTACACAATTTCGATGCTGCAACCTAAGTGTATACATGCGAATAGGATTGCTTAAATGAAAAAGTAAAGTAGGAGGTAAGTGCAAATGTTTCCAGGAGGTTATGCACACACAATCTATTTTATGAATTAATAGTTATTATCTAAGAAAATGATAGAAGATTATAAATAATGTGTGCAGAATAATACAGAATTTGCATGTTACACAAAAAAAAATATATATATATATTCCAAATATTGTTAGCAAAATGCACCTAGATTAGTGAGCTGGATTTTTTTTTTTTTTTGTATTTTTGTTCTGTTGATCCCACGTGGAGTCAAGGCTCCGGGATATAGAACATGTATGTGCAGACAATTAATATTTACATGATGCAAGTTACCAAGAAAAAAAATTTCAAAAAAAAAAAATACATAACATGTTACACAATTTAACTTTATGCAAAACATGAAGCAGCTGTTATCACAAGTCCATTCAACAAATTAACAGTTCAATTTCTCTATTATCAATCAAATTAAAGAATAGCTTCAGAGGGTAGGTAGGATATTCTAGAAGAATTTTTTTTACTGTTTTTTTTTTTAATACTGGTAAATTGTTTTAGTTATTTTCTGTGATATTAAGTTGTAAAGTTTTACTCCCAAGTAATTTAGTCCATTTTCAAATCGCCTAGTGTTATGTTCAACTATCCTCAATTTACTAGCATTTCTGGTGTTATACCTATGTGCGAATATCTAAAAAAAAAAAAAAAAAAAAAAAATAATAATTTTTTTTTTCTTCTTTTTCTTAAGAATGAATAAAAAGTTTCTAGAACGTATTCATTTATGGCAGTCAGGACTTTAAGTTTTTTGAATTTTGGTCTGCAGTTAGATGATTTTTTATCTTTTGTTATTATTCTAATAGCTCCTTTTTTTTTTTTTTCCCCCAATGTTATATGGCAGAAAGAGTAGAGCTATGGCTACTGTGACATCATGCATTGATGGGAAGGTTATTGTTGGATAACAAAAATTTAGATGATATAATTTTTATTTTTTTCCATACACAACACATTGCAGGTACAATTTTACAGGTTACAGCTGTACCACCTCTAGTATTGCTGCCGACCATCCAACAAATGAGCACACTAAACAGGCATTGATGACATTGTTATCAACGTCTTTTTGAATCTCTCATTATTATACATAACTGCCCACTGAAACAGAGAAACTTCAAAATAGGTGTGTGTGTGTGTGTTTATATATATATATATATATATATGTATATATATATATATATATATATATATATATATATATACATATATACATACATACATACATACATACATACATACATACATACATACATACATACATACATACATACATACATATACACTTATCTATTTATTTTTTCACTTTGAATTTTGTATGAGGTATACACATGCAAAGATTCACAGCTGCTGCTGGGTGGGTGAGTGAGTGAGTGATTGATTGATTGATTGATTGATTGATTGATTGATTGATTGATAGAGAGTGAGTGTGTGTGTGTGTGTGTGTTAGGGGGGGGGGGGGGGGGAAATGTGGTGATTGTGGGGGAAAAAAAAATTTAAAATTGAAATTTTTAAAAAAAAATTTTTTTCTGTAGGGTGCAAAATAGTAGTGCCAACGGCACGTGGTGTTCCCAAGCGGTCACCCATCTAAGTACTAACCACGCTCGACGATGCTTAACTTCGGTGATCGGACGAGAACCGGTGTGTTCATCGTGATATGGCCGTTGGCAATGATATAGATGTTTTTTTTTTGCAGTTTGTATTTGCCACTCGAAATAGCTATACCAGGTGTGATTGTTACAAACAACAGGAGAAATCGTGTAATGAACACTCTTTTACTTCCCCCCCCCCCCCCCCTCCCCACACACAACACCCACCACCCTCACCATCCCAACCACCAAAGCCCTCTTCAAAATACACTCTCACACACACACACAAACCCACACTCTATAACTGATGAACATTACCATAACTTCTTAAAGCCATTAGATAATATTTAACTCAAGAAAGGTATTGTGATATGTTTAAAGAAAGAAAGGTGAAACCTTTAACTTTACCAGCAGGTATTAGTATCACTGAGGTATCTTCTAGGTTGTAGCAGCAATAGTAGTAATAATAATAAAATTAAATAAGGTAATAAAAAAGAAAAGTTATACATGTGATCAAATCATGAATGTATAAAACTGGAATGAATTTAAATTTTTTTTATTTTTCTTCATAGGCTGTTTTGAAATTGATGAGTAAGTGCCTCTTCTTTTAAATTTTTTAATGCTGAACACTGTTACATAAGAGATGAATGTTTAGAAAATTTAAAAAAAAAAAAAAGCTAGCCCAGCCCCCTCCCCCCCTCACACAAAATCCAAACAAAAAAAAAAACACCCTCCTTCAAAACATCACATAATCATCCAGCCAGCAGTGCAGACGAGAAATTTGCACTCGGGGCCGCCATTTTGACGATAAATTCTTGCATGGCACACCAAAGGTAGGAAAGAATTTAAAAAAATAAAAATAATGGGCGAGCACCCTCGCGTCTGCCTGTAGAAAATGAAGTTAAAAGTAACATAACCTAAAGACAGGCACACACTAGGGTGCTCCCAGGCGGTTGAGAAATTTTTTCCCGCCAAAAGACTTATATATATTATTTATTTTACTGTTTTTGGCAGGGGGCTATGTCGGTCTGTGTGCAAAGTAGTTCCTACTCCCGCCGCCAGGAGCGCGCGCGGTGGGTAGCGATGTTGTTTTTTCTGCTTTCATTTGTTTATTATTTAGAGGGTTAATGCTATGTAAATGTACGCAAGTTTGGTTATGTGTCGGTAGTTGTGCGAGATTTAATTTCCGAAACGAAATTTGACTTTCATCGGCCTGCATTTCTCACTTATTCGGAAAATACATGTGTGTTTATGTATGTATAATAATCGAGTGATTTTGTAATAATTTGGAAGTTTTGTTTGCGTGTGCGATGTGGGGAAGAAAAGGTGTGCACACGAGTCCTAGGGCTATATTTTTTTTTATTGCGAAATATTTACTTCATGTGGTGAAAAATTTTAAATTATTTGTGATGCAAGTGAAATTTTTTTTTTTTTTTCAGTTGGGTGATGTGTTTGTCCTCGTTTGTGTGCAAGGAAGCAAACATGCTGAAGGTAAGGGGCCATAAATGACACTTTAAAATATTAGTTTACCATTAATTTTGGTTAAATATTAAATTGCCATATAAGTAAAATCATGTCAACTGTTGTATTCCACCCAGTATAAGCTGTTAGTAATGGGTACTTAATATAAATAGAATAAATGTAAGCATTTTCGTCTGCATGAAAATTCACTTTTTTTTTGGATCCATTTGTACTGTGGGTAGTTAAATAGTACATTATGTTGTTTTTACTTCGAAGTACAAAACATCTTGTGCATGATTGCAAATTCAAACGCAGTTAAGCATAATATGAATTCGAATTATGTGTGTGTGTGTGTGTGTATATATATATTTTTTTTTTTTTTTTTTTTTTTTACTGTGTCCAGTTTTAGCACAAATGGAATTATTTTCAAAGTGAATCGATGCAACTGGTCTTTGCCATTAATATTGATATATGATCTAACTAAATTAAATAGAAAGGATTTTTTTATTTATTTTTTTATATATATAAATATATTTGTAGCAATGTACTAATGACCACAGAAGTAAGCAAAAAAAAAAATATATATATATATATCTCAGCCAGTAAACCATGCGTCTTAAAGACTTTTTTTAATGAAAATATTTCTGCCTTGGTTAAGCTTACATTTACTATCATAGGGATTGAGGGAATTGTAGAACAGCAGCAGAAGCATTTCCTTTCATGATCATGTTCTTGGTCCTGAAAAGGACCGTTTATGTAAGCATGTGCACACCAGACCTGCTCACTTGGAGCTGGTGTATTTGGTGACAGCCTTGGTGCCCTCGCTGACAGCGTGCTTGGCCAGCTCCCCGGGCAGCAGCAGTCTCACGGCCGTCTGTATCTCGCGGCTGGTGATGGTGGAGCGCTTGTTGTAGTGGGCGAGGCGGCTGGCCTCTGCCGCGATGCGCTCGAAAATGTCGTTCACGAAACTGTTCATGATGCTCATGGCCTTAGATGATATGCCAGTGTCCGGATGAACTTGCTTCAACACTTTGTAGATGTAGATTGCGTAGCTTTCCTTCCTCTTGCGCTTCTTTTTCTTGTCGCCCTTCGAGATGTTTTTCTGGGCCTTGCCCGCCTTTTTGGCTGCCTTACCGCTCGTCTTGGGGGGCATCGTAGGTCTGACCTGTGCCGCTGTCGCTAGATGAGTGAGACGGGAACTGAATTTTTTTCGTGAAAAGTTTTCTTGGCTTCTTGTTGCGCGACCAATCGGAGCGCTCCGCGGCTCGTGATTGGTCGCGCTCCGCGGAGGGACGTGTAACAAAAGTAATTTCCAGCGGCCGGGGCGCCACTCACACACTCTTTACCGCGCACTGGTACGAGTAGGACGTCCTACTCTTAGCCTAGCCTGGTTCTCTACATAGGGAGCTCAGGTCAGTGGCCAGTGTGAAGGTGACAGGTCGGGTAGGCAGGCTGCGTTAGTGCGGACAGTAACTGCGACGCGCGACACCGCGAACAGGGCTACCACGGTGGTCCCTGCTTTTTTCAAAGCAGGGTGCCAACCCACTGCGATGGGAGGAGAGGAGGAGGAGCGTATGGACTGCGGCACGGCCGTTAAACGCACTCATGAAGGCAGCGAGCCAGGATGCAGCAATGCAAAAAAAGTTTCAGGGGCGCAGGACCCCAACTCTAGCGAAAACGGTAGCGAAAGTGAGGATGACGAGGGCTTCACTGTTCAGAAGCGCCGAGTCCGAAAATCAAATAATGCAGGCGCGAGCAGCAGCGAACAACCTCAAGGGCACGAAGCCCCGCGTTACAAACGAGTGCCGTTTGTAATAAAAAATTCTCAAGTGGTCGGCAATATCGGGCCTGTGTTCGCGCAGCTCGGTATCAAAAACCGATTAACAATTTCTAAGAGGCAAGAGGTCAAGGTCGCTTTTGACTCAAAGGCCGACGAAATAAAAGGCGTCAATTGGCTCAGAGCCAACAACATTCCGCATCACACCTTCTCCCAGCCAAGCGAGCGCGGCGAAAAGGTAGTAATTAAGAACCTCAGTCGCTTCACTCCAGTGGAGGCTCTCAAAACAGAACTTCGTGCCTTAGGTTTCGAGGTCACGTTCGTCAAACAACTAAGTTTCAAGTTCACTGACAGAAATACGGGCCGTGAATCCTACGAACCGTCATCATCGTTTATTGTCACTGTCGCCCCGAGTGCGCGGGACATCTACTCAATTAAGACTTTATACTACACGAGTGGTATTAAAGTAGAAAAATACCGCAACCGGCCGGAAGACATCCCACTGTGTAGGCGTTGTGGCGACTTCGGCCACACGACAGGGAACTGCAGTCAGGTCCCTAAGTGCATCCGATGCGCGGGCCCGCATCCTCGCGATCAGTGCACACTCCCCGAGGAGGCGCCTAAAGTGTGCACGAACTGTAATGCGACAGGGCATACCGCGGCCTGGAAGCAGTGCCCGGTATATTTAAACCGCGTCGAGGCTAGAAAGCAGATTTTAGCCGAGCAGGCAGCGCAGAAGGCAGCCCGTGTTGCGCCGCGAGCGCCCGCGCCAGAGGCGACACACGCGAACTTCCCCCCCCCGGCACCCCCGCGACGGCCCGCACAGGTGGCCGGGCAGGTAGCTGCGCGCGCTGACGTCACGCATACCGGGGCGCAGGGCAGCCAACCGAGCAGACAGGAAACTCGCGCGACCTTCGCTTCCACTGTCGCTGGGCCCAGTGCACCGCGCCGCACAGCCGAGGAAATCGTTCAGGCGCGTGTAGAAAAGAGCGAGCAGCGAACAGCAGCACAGATAGAAGCAAACGAAACTAGAACCGTGACAGGCCTGGGGGAACTCGCTGAAATTCTCCGCCTCTGCGATTACTGGAACCTGGTTCAGGCCTTGGAGCCATATTACCCTCGCATCCGCGCCGCGCAAAATACAAAACAGCGTCAGACCATTTTGCTGGAGGCCCTCGCGAAAGTGCTTCAGTAAATGGCTGTAGACAGGGGGAAAACACTACAAATCCTTAATTTTAATGCAAATGGCATTCGTGCCAAATCCTACGAATTAGAACAATGTCTTTTCGTATACGGGATAGATGTGGCATTAATTTCGGAGACAAAATTAAGGCCTCACCATCGTTTTAATATCAGTGGTTATACAACCTATAGAACCGACCGCGACACCCTAGGGGGCGGTACAGCCATTCTCATTAAGCACGGCATAAATCATCACCCTATAAAAATAACTGGCTTAGAGCACATTGAGGCCACCAGCATAAATATTCGTAACAAAAATGCGCACGTCTGTATGTCGGCAGTCTATAAACCACCGAACAAGCCTTTATTGATTAGCGATTTAAATAAACTAATAAATCCAATGCAGCACTTTTTCATAGCTGGTGATTTAAATAGTAAAAACGAAGACTGGGGTTGCAGAAATACAAACCCAGCGGGGAGAAATTTAACTGAGCATGCGGCTCGAAATAATTACGAAATTTTTGCTCCAAATTCGCCGACTAGCTACCCAACTAATGGGGGCATGCCGGAAATTTTAGATATAGCCTTTACCAACATTCCGGGAGCACAAGTTACTTCCGAAAAATTAGATGAGTTAGACTCCGATCATTTTCCTGTATTAATACAATTGACTTTTGATGCCCAGTTTTGCGCGGCCATTTTTAACCGAACTTTCGGAGTTACCGACTGGGACAAATTTCGCGATGATTTAGAAACAATTTTTATTGAACCACCGACGATAAACACTCCCGAAGAACTTGACACGCATGTTAAATTGTTTACTGACACGATTACAGACGTGCGCAAAACACACACGAAATTAATGAACAAAAGAGAATTTACAAGAATTAACTATCCAGATGTCGATATTTTAATCATTTTAAAACGTCAGGCGCGAAATAACTATCAGCGAACGCGAACACCGCAAGCCAGGACGGAATACAATCGCCTAAAAGCGCAAGTTACTCGAAAACTTAAACAATTAAAAATAGATAAATTCGGGAATCTAGTAACGGAAGTCGCTACACAGCCTCGGCAAATGTGGCGCCTCACGCGCACATTAAGAGGCAATAATAAATTTATTTCTACTCCCGCAATAATTACGGACACGGGCATAAAATATGACGCGGCCGACAAGGCAAATGCGATCGCGGATATTTTTGAGAAACAATTTTCGCCGAATGAGGATGTAAACGACCCTCAATTTACTCGAACCACTACAGTCGCGGTAAATAATTACCTACAAACAGCCACGCAAATAGAGCCGGAACTTATAACAATTCACGAACTATTAAGAACAATTCAATCGCGACCTCAAAATAAAGCAGGCGGACCTGATGGAATTAATTTCGAATCACTCAAAAAATTACCATTTTCAGCACTCGAATATCTTTTAAATATTTTGAATGCTATTTTTATTTTAAAAACTTATCCTTCCGAGTGGAAACTCGCGAAAGTAATTACGATTCCAAAGCCAGGGAAAAATGCGTCTTTACCGCAAAATAGGCGCCCTATTAGCCTTTTAAATAGCACTAGCAAAATTTTTGAAAAAATTTTATTAAAACGACTTAAAGAGCATTCCGACCAACATAACATTATCCCAGATAATCAATTCGGTTTTCGGAGTGGCCACTCCACATCTCATCCATTAATCAAGCTTGTTGAAGATGCCACTGATGGATTTAACTCGCGAGCGAAGTTCACAGTAGCAACTATGCTAGACGCGGAGAAAGCTTTCGACAAAGTCTGGATTCCTGGCCTAATTAAAAAATTTGTGACTTTTAATTTTCCGGACACATATATTCATCTGGTGGCCCATTATTTATGGCGCCGAAAATTTTTTGTCGCGATAGATGGGGCGAGGTCTTCTACTCGGGAACTCACAGCTGGGGTACCGCAGGGCTCACCCCTCTCTCCCTTCTTTTATAATGTGTATACAGCCGATATACCGCGCGAACATGCTCATGTGCAGCTTTATGCGGACGACACTGCGGTAGTTTACCAATCTTCCAATTTAAATTTTGCACTAACTATTGTCCAAAGGCAGCTCACGTCACTCGAACAATGGTACACTCGCTGGCGCATAAAAATTAATGGCGCCAAATCTACTACCATAGTTTTAACAAAAAAACGTACAGTTCCTGATCGCGAACTCAAAATATTTAATCAAGCAATTCCATTTGAAAAATCGGTGCGATATTTAGGCCTAACTCTCGACCCGAGTCTCACCTGGAAACATCAGGTTACTAAAGTTACAAGGATTGCTCTCGGAACTCTAAGATCTTTATACCCAATGTTTAAGGCCCCTCAATTCCCTAGAAGGAAGAAACTTCAATTATATTTACAAATAGTTCGCCCTCAACTCCTCTATGCTTGCGAGATTTATGGCTATGCGGCCAAGTCGCACATAAAGAAGCTCCAAGTCACACAAAATAGATTCCTGCGAGTAA
>NW_026962865.1:87500-127500 GCF_032445375.1 Bacillus rossius redtenbacheri
GGTACCATGCAGAAAAGGGAACATGCATCGTGTGCTAGGAGGGGGATTGGCCAGCCATGGCAGCGATTGGCGCCATGACTAACTCCCCTCACTGACTATTCTAGACTAAAACTAGATAAGTTGGGCCCAGGTAAAACCTGCATAGACACAGGGAAAACCCTGGGCACTTACATGCGGGATGCAAAATTTCATGCATTAATTACATGCGGGTTGGCTACGGGAATAGAAGGATGGCTCAGGAAGAAGAGTTGGAAGAGTAGAAAAAATCTACTAAGCAAGGGCGGGCACTTGGACATTTTTGTCCGCATTTGGGTGTTTGGTCATGACTGGTTTTTAGGGGGCGACTTCGTCGTTTCCCCCAGGCTGCCAGCCAGCCAGGTGAGCTGAAAGAAAGAAAGGTACATCTTACAACTATGAGTTATATGGCCGCGGCACCCAGGTTGCCCCAGTTACCACGGCCATGTATGCCCGACACATTGCGCTGCCAGCCTGGGCATGTCAATCATTGGCTAGTCCAATGTTGATTATTTGCACCGCAGGACGTGGTCAGACACATGGTCGGACACCTATTCTTCGATAGTGAGTCTACTCACTTATTAATTAAAAATAAACATTCCTATGAGAGTGGGGAATTTGTGTGTTGGTGTATTCATTAGGGCCCCGCTGGGCCAAAAAATAATTAGGGCCCCGATGGGCCAAAAATTCATTCATTAGGGCCCCGCTGGGCCAAAAGCATGTGTGTCGCCGGATTCGCATGAGCAGGGGGGGGGGGGGGGATTTAATTCAGTCACATTGTGCTGCCAGCCTGAGCATGTCAATCATTGGCTAGTCCAATGTTGCATATTTGCACTCCAGGACGTGGTCAGGCACATGTTTAGAATTTATTACTTAATGCTAATATTAGGACTTAAAGTTATGTCTTAAGAAATTAAAATACTTAATACTAAGTCTGGAGCTGCCAGAAATACGAGTGTAAAACTGCGCGATTCTTAAGCAGAATTTTCTCGCCAGTCCGCAACCACAGAGTTGGGGTCGGGCCTCGGCTGAGCGCAGGTGCGCTGTGATTGGCCGGAGCCTCCAGCCAATCACGGGCCACTACGGTGGTCGATGCGCCAGGATGGATTTCGGGCGTTTGTATTTTTGTGTTTCGTCGGGATCATAATTTCCGAGTGAGGAAATATGCGGATTTAAACTATTTACGCATTTATCGTAAAAAGTTTGTGTTGTACGAGTATAAAAGTCTTGCAAAGTCTCTGACTCGGTTTCACGATGCAATGCTTCTACAGGGCAGTATCGTGGGGCGTCTGTGGCGATTCGAATGCACCTATTCTGAATCCTCTGCAGTTTTATTAGGTGTGAGGGGGCAGCTGTTGCCCAGACTGGGGCTGCATATGTAATTATTGGCCGTATTAGAGCATTGTACAGCAGTAGGCCGGTTTTAACCTTGCTGCCGCATCGTCTACTCATTACTGGGTATAGTGCACTGATCCTAGCCTGCGCTTGCGCTCGCCTAGTGTCAATGTGATTGCGCCAGAGTAGTTTTCTATCCATGTGAACACCTAGATATTTCACTACCTCCTTATGCGGTATTTGTTCGTCAAACAAACGTATTTGCGGCCTGCGTTCTACAGGCGGGAGATTTTTACGAGTAAATACAATGGCCTCTGATTTCGTTGTATTTACTTTTATACGCCAAGTCGTGCACCATTGTTCGAACTCAGTGAGCGCGACTTGCAGTCTGTTGGTAGCTAGCTGGAGGTTGTGGGACCTGCTATACAGCACTGTGTCATCTGCATAGCAGCCCAGCTTTACTAGTCGGTGTGCGGGGCGTGGCATGTCACTGACATATATATTAAAGAGTACAGGGCCTAAGATGCTTCCCTGTGGTACACCTGCTCTTATTTGTTTTATGTCTGACAGAGCTCCTTCAGTAGATACTCTAAAGGTTCTGTCTGCTAAATAGGACGCGACTAGTTTAATATAACAGTCTGGAAATCCTGTTTGGTATAGTTTGTAGATTAGCCCCGCATGAAATACTCTGTCGAAGGCTTTCTCTACATCTATAAACGTAGCGACTACATAATCCTGTACATTAAATGCGCTTGTGATTTCTTCTGTCAGGCGCACGAGCTGATGTACTGTCGAGTGTGTACTGCGAAAGCCGAACTGTTCATCCGGCAGTATGTTATTCTCGTGTATGTGTACATTAAGTCTGTGTAGTATAATACTCTCCACGACTTTAGACACAGTACTTAGCAGACTGATAGGTCTGTAATTCTGTGGCAGTGTTTTATTTTTACCTGGCTTGTGAAAGACTATAACTCTAGCCTCTTTCCACTGTGAGGGGAAAATATTTAACCGAAACATTGCATTTATGCACTCAGCTAGATATTCGAGTGTTTCGTTCGGGAGTTGTTTGAGGACAACAGCCTGTATGCCGTCATTCCCGGGAGCTTTTCGCGGCTTCATTTTCTTGATAGCACGCTTTATTTCTTGCGCCTGTGTAAGTAAAGGCTCAGAGGTTGTGGGCAGTCGCAATTTAACACGTAGTTCGCGGTAAATTTGCGCCGTGAATATCCTATCGCAGGGCTGCATGTTGGGCTGGAAAGCTGCTTCCAGTGTGTCAGCGAAAGCTTGTGCCTTATCACAGGGCTGAAAAACTACACCATTGTTTGTTTCAAGGGGCGGGATTTTTTCCGATTTATTTAAAATCCGCTTCGTCATTGTCCAGGCACTTCCGTCCTGGGTGTCGAGTCGCGCGATTTTAGTTTCCCACTGGCTGCCTCGCCAGAGTGAGATTTCGTCTGAAATGATTGTTTGTAGTTCATTTATTCGGCGTTTCGTCTCTTGTGTACGACGCCGTGTGTATTCACGCCGCAGTCGATTTTTTTGTGAAATCAAGCTGCGGATGTATTCTGGCAGCTCGTCGTGTGCTAACCTAACCTCCTTTTCTGGGATGCACTGGCTAATACCATCCTGGATTTTTTCTGTTAGGTCTAATATCGCGGAATTTAAATTGTCGCTGTTTTCAATAGTTATTTCGGCCGCGTCGGGGAGATTTACTGTTAAATAGTTTTTAAATTGTTGCCAGTCCGCGTTTTTATAGTCCCTGATTTTTCGTGGCTGGTTGGAGTCTATATTTGCGTCATCAAATTTTAAATGAACAGGGAAATGATCCGATGACATGTCGTGTACAACCTCGAGTTCGAATCCCGTGTTGACACGTTTGTTCAGGGCGATATCTAAAATATCAGGCATGTCGTTCAGTCGACCAGAGTCATGTGTGGGCTCTGAGGGAGCATGTACTGTATAGTTTTTGTTGAGTTGGTGAGTGTAGAGTAGTCTGCCGTTCGCTGTAGCGCGCCTGCAGTTCCACTCTATGTGTTTGGCATTGATATCGCCTACAGCAAGGAAGCTCGGGGCCGCTCCATATAAAGTATCCAGGTCTGCCTCGCTGAGGGACCTGCCTGGTGGGGCGTACATTGCAATTAATTTAATTTGTTGCCGATTTATATTTAAATTAATTCCTATAGCCTCCAGTTGTTGGAAATCAGGGAGCTGGCAGGCAGTGTGTTGTACACTAGTGTGTACAGCAAGGGCTACTCCACCGCCTCGTGCGTCTCGATCGCGCCTATAAATGACATAATTTAATATTGTCAGCCTGTCTGTCGGAGTCAGATGCGTTTCGTTTATCGCAGCTATTTTTATTTTATGTTTATCCAGGTGGTTGATAAATTCCGGTAGTTTATTTTTAATGCCGCGTGCATTCCAGAAGAGGAGGGAATGTAACTTAAGACTAGTGGCTGCGTGTGTGCTGCAATTCGGTGCCGAATTATTGTAGGTCATCGACAACGACCCCAGCAAGCGCACACACGCAATCCATGGTGGCACGTATTTTGTCTGCCATGGATTTGGACGTGTCTAGCCAGATGACTAGAAGCTGGCACAGAGGGCCGATGGCACTCTGCAGTTGGGCGTTGCCTATGATGGCCTCGTGGGAGCGGATGACCGCCTGGATGTCCGCAAGCTGCGGTGCCTGGGCGCTGGTGGACGGAGTCTGCTGGGCAGTTGGCAGCTCTGGTGCTGCATCGACTGCCATTGCTGCCACGGGTGCGGCCTGCGGCTGGGCGGGGGCTGGCGTTCTCTTCGCCGGTGTGGGAGCTGGCTTGGTGGCTGTCAGCTTGTCCTGGGCGGGCTGTCGGGGCCTGTCCTGGGCGGGGCGCGGGGGCTTTCCTTGGCCATTTTTGTGGCCGGTGGGGTTCTTCTTGAACCCCTTCTTCTTCTGCCACGGGTTGTTTGCAAGGACTGGGTAGTCCAGCTCATTGTGGCTGGGCTCCCAGTGCTGCTGCAGGGGCGCATACCGGCTCCCGCTGGCCTGCGCCAGGTAGTCGCCGAAGCACGGCGGCGGTGGGCCCCAGGGGTTGTGTCTTGGGGGGGCGTGATGTCCCTGTGGTGTCTGCTGTTGAGGCTGGGGCTGGTTGGTGGCGCGCGTGTTGTCGCGCATGTCGCGGCGGGATTGTAGCTCCCGCTTCTTTCGTTCTTGGGGGGGAAGGTGCCTCCGTGTCTCCTTCTTGTACGCACTGCACCCCTTGAAATTGGCGCAGTGCGGTTCCTCGCAGTGAGCACACTTTTTGTGCTCCTGCTGGCCCCCGTGCGGGCATTCGGTGGCGCAGTGCGAGCCACTGCACCACCTGCAGACTGGTGCTGCACTGCAGCCTTTGCCCACGTGGTTGAAACGTTGGCAGTTGCTGCACTGCGCAGGGCCCTTCGGTCGCCTGTAGTCGTCCACGCGAATCCGCATTCCAGCGAATTCGCGCAGAGCCTGAATGGTCGCTGAGTCGCACGACTGCGGCACCTCAATGACGAGGGCGTCGCACTTCTCCCGTCTCCACCTGTTCTCCAGGAACCAGTGGTTCTGGACGGGCAGGTTCAGTGCGGCGAACTCCTCTTGTAGGAAGTCCGTTGGTGTGTGACGGTGTACGCCGCGCAGTACGAATTTTTTCGGTACTTCGTGCTGTTGCAGAAGTACCGAGTGCTGCGCACCAATGGCCTGAAGGGCCTTAACTGCGCGCGTGTAGTCCGCGATGGTGGCGGTGTGGACCATTATTTCGTCCTTCCCGCGGTTTGTGCATGTGAAGCGCTCGGTGAGGGCATTCTTGAGTGTATGGTACACTCGCGGGTACTGGTGCCCCTGGTCAAGGAACACGAAGAGTGGCTTGACGCGATGGGCCTTGGGCGCTGCCGCAGGTGGCTGTTGGTTGGGGGGGGCGGGGCCCGCCTGCTCGGTTGAGGAAGAGGCCGCCATCTCGTGGTGCGACCTCTTCGCCTTTTTCGTGGCGACTGTCTGCCAGTCGCCATCGGTTGCGTCCTCCTGAGGGGAGGGCATTGAGTCGTCCATCTCTGTCATTATGTCTTTAAGTCGCGTCAGCCTCACACTCGTGAGCACCCACTGACCGTCCCCCGGGGCTAAGTTAGCCGGGTTCAGGCTAGGCTGAAGGGGATCTAACTCCCCGGGTGTCTCAGAGCTCGTTGGTCGTTAATACTACCTTTACCTGGTACCGTTACACTCTACCTGCCTGCGCACTCTGGGTGCACAGGCTACCTTTCAGGAAAACACTGGGTAGCACTGTGAAGTGCTACACACAGCTTTAGGCGCGGAGCTCCTCTCCGTACGTCCGTCCTCGGCCAAGGCTCAAGGCAAAACCCTCTTTTCTCTCAATTTTTTTTTTTTTTTTTCCTAACCTAAGTTTAAAACTAAGTGTATTGGGAGGGGTCCGGGTTAGGGAGAGACTCTAAGTGCGTCTCAGGCCGAAGCCTATACGCTCTAATCATGCAGGGGGTACCATGCAGAGAAGGGAACATGCATATGTGCTAAGGAGGGGGATTGGCCAGCCATGGCAGCAATTGGCGCCATGACTAACTCCCCTCACTTGACTATTCTAGACTATACTAGATAAGTTGGGCCCAGGTAAAACCTGCATAGACACAGGGAAAACCCTGGGCACTTACATGCGGGATGCAAAAATTCATGCATTAATTTCATGCTGGTTGGTTACGGGAGTAGAAGGATGGCTCAGGAAGAAGAGTTGGAAGAGTAGAAAATGTCTACTAAGCAAGGGCGGGCACTTGGGCATTTCTGTCCGCATTTTAGTTTGGTAGGACTGGTTTTTAGGGGGCGACTTTAGTCGTTTCCCGCCAGGCTGCCAGCCAGCCAGGTTAGCTGAAAAAGAAGTACATATTGCAGCTGTATATATATGACCGCAGCTCCCAGGTTGCCCCAGCTGCCACGGTCATGCATGCCCGACACATTGTGCTGCCAGCCTGGGCATGTCAATCATCGGCTAGGCCAATGTTGCATATTTGCACCGCAGGACGTGGTCAGGCACATGGTCAGACACCTATTATGTTCACTTAATATATTTTAATCTAAGGGACAGTCAGGACATATGTGTGTAGTTCATTAGGGCCCCGATGGGCCAAAAACGCGACTGGTTTCATTAGAACCCCGCTGGGTCAAAAACGCGACTGGTTCAGCGATCGGCGCAACGAGTGTAGTGGGGGTGTGGGGGCCTTAATTCCGACACATGTTGCTGCCAGCCTGGGCATGTCAATTATTGGCTAGTCCAATGTTGCATATTTGCACCGCAGGACGTGGTCAGACACACGGTCGGAATCCTATTAATTAATACTTAATATTATACTTAAATTAGAATGCAATATAATATAATATACCACCCTACTGCACCCACCATTGCTGCAGCATTCCACTCGTTGGCAAGGTCAGCTTCAACGGTGTTTATTTGCACTGACAGCTGGCGGCACAGCAGAGTAGCATCTAATTTACTATTATTTAAATTACTCAGCCCTCCGAGTATTTAAATAAATTTAATCTAAGTTTCGAGCTGCCTTGTGTGGGTTTAAATAATTAAATTATTTAAATAAGCTATGAGTTGAAGTGAAACCTTGCAGGTTAAATGCCTATGCGAAAGCAGTAGTCAGTAATTCAAAATCTCATGTCTTTCAGAAACACAACCAGCACTGGGGGTGAAACCAACCAGGCCGGCCATGACCATCAGTCATAGAGAGTCAGCCCTAACATGTCAGGCAGTGAACTCCTGGGAGTCGAACCACCACCCGCATGCTTCGGACCATTTTGAATTAGCATTCAAACAGGTTGGTCGTGCATGTAATTGTGTGTTGGCTGGAGGGCGCCGTGTAAGCCTAGTGGGAAGGCTCTACTCATAACATGTTCTATGAGCTGTTTGGGTGACGCGAGCTCCGCGCGCGAGTGTGCGCGCACGGAGCCGGGGAGGTACTGCGCTGCTCCGAGCGCCGGCTACTAGTTTTGTTTGGAGGGGGTCGTGCGCTGGTTGGCTGTCAGGCTCGGCCAATCAGGGGGCGCCTCGCCCGCAGCTACGGCGGGCGGTGCGCCAGGATTGATTTCGGAAGCTTATACTTCTGTGTATTATTTGGATCATAGTTTCCAAGGGAGGAAATATGTGGATTTAAATTATTTACGCATTTATCGTAAAAATTTTGGGTTGTGCGGATATAAAAATCTTGCAAAGTTTCAGTGTTAGTTTCACTGTGCAAGTTCTCTACTGGACAGTATATCGGGGCGTCTGCAGCGATTCGAATGCATCTATTCTGAACTCGCTGCAGTTTTATTAGATGGCAGTATGCTGCAGTAGCCCAGACTGGGGCTGCATACGTGATTATCGGGCGTATGAGAGCTTTGTAGAGCAGTAATCCATTTTTGACTGTGCTGCCACATCGCCTGCTCATTACAGGATATAATGCGCGCATTCTAACCTGAGCTTGGGTTTGTTTAATGTCAATGTGCTGTCTCCACAGGAGTTTCCTATCCATGTGGACACCTAGGTATTTAACTACGTCCTTGTGAGGGATTGGCTCATCAAATAGGCGTAGTTGCGGCCTGTTGTCGGCTGGCGGGAGGTTTTTGCGTGTAAACACAATCGCCTCAGACTTGGTCGTGTTTACTTTTATGCGCCAGGCTGTACACCACTGTTCAACTTCAGTGAGCGCAGTCTGGAGCCTGGTAGTGGCCAGCTGTAGGTTATGAGATCTGCTATACAGTACAGTGTCGTCTGCATAGCAGCCTAGCTTGACTAGTCTATGTGCGGGGCGAGGCATGTCGCGTACATATATATTAAATAGTACTGGGCCTAGGATGCTGCCCTGCGGCACTCCGGCTTTAATTAATTTTAGGTCAGACGTTGCCCCTTCAGATGACACTCTAAAGGTTCTGCCTGCTAGGTAGGATGCAATGAGTTTAGTGTAGCAATCCGGGAAGTTTGCTTCATACATTTTATATATTAGCCCTGCATGAAAAACTCTATCAAAGGCCTTTTCTACATCGAGAAACGTAGCAACTACGTAGTCTTGGACGTTGAATGCGCTGGTTATCTCTTCGGTAAGACGGACCAGTTGATGGGTAGTCGAATGAGCACTGCGAAAGCCAAATTGCTCATTTGGCAGCAAGTTATGTTCGTGTATGTGTACTTTAAGTCTGTGTAAAATTATGCGCTCCGCAACTTTAGACACAGTACTCAATAGGCTTATTGGCCTGTAATTTTGGGGCAGTGTTTTGTCCTTGCCCGGCTTGTGGAAGACTATTACTTTTGCTTCCTTCCACTGGGAGGGAAAAATATTCAGTCTGAGCATTGCATTAATGCATTCAGCCAGATATTCAAAGGCTTCGTCTGGAAGCTGTTTGAGAACAACTGCTTGTATGCCGTCGTTCCCAGGGGCTTTTCGCGGCTTCATATTCTTGATAGCACGCTTAATTTCTTGGGCCTGGGTGGGGAGAGGCTCAGAGATAGTGGGCTGGTGCAGTTTAGCGCGGAGTTCGCGGTAAATTTGTGCAGTGAATGGCCTGTCACAAGGCTGCAAATTGGGCTGGAATGCTGTTTCTAAGGTGCTTGCGAAAGCTTGCGCCTTGTCCTGGGGAAGAAATGCGAGTCCATTATTTGTTTGGAGGGGTGGAATTTTATCAAATTTATTCAAAATTCGCTTAGTCATTGCCCAGGTACTCCCGTCCTGTACATTGAGCTTCGCGATTTTGGCTTCCCACTGGCTGCTACGCCACAACGAGAGTTCATCTGATATAGCAGTTTGAAGCTCGTTGATTCTGCGTTTAATAATGTGCGTGCGTCGCCGTGTGTATTCGCGGCGCAGTCTGTTCTTTTGCGATATCATATCGCAGATGTATGCTGGCAGCTCGTCATGCATTAACTTAACCTCCTTTTCTGGGATGCACTGGCTAATTCCGTCTTGAATTTTCGCGGTAAAAGTGGTTATAGCGTTTTCTAGATTATCACTATTATTTATTTCGTCGAGTTCTGAAAGATGTAATGACAAAAAATTTTTAAAGCTAACCCAATCTGCATTTTTGTAGTCCCTGACTTTACGAGGTGGGTTCGAGTCGACATTTGCGTCGTCAAAAATTAAATGAACAGGGAAGTGGTCAGACGTTAAGTCGTGTACAACTTCGAGTTCGAATCCCGAGTGCACACGTTTATTAATAACGATGTCTAGAACATCTGGGAGAACCCCCACACGCCCAGTGTCGTGTGTGGGCTCCATGGGAGCATGAATTTGGTAGTTGTGATTTAATTGGTGGTTATAAAGAATTGTACCATTCTGTGTGGCTCGCCTGCTGTTCCACTCTCTATGTTTAGCATTTATGTCTCCTAGAGCGAGGAAGGTCGGGGCCGCCCCATACAGGGCGTCCAGATCAGCCACGCTCAGGGACCTACCTGGTCGCGCATACATAGAAATAATTTTTATGTTTTGCCTGTTAATAGTTAAGTTAATTGCTACTGCTTCGAGATTCTGAAAATCGGGGAGCTGCCATTCAGTGTTTTTTATGCTTTTATGGACAATAAGGGCTACTCCCCCTCCTCTTTGATTAACTCTGTCGCGCCTATAGATTGCATAATTTAGTATAGTAATTCTATCAGTCGGAATTAAGTGGGTTTCATTAATCGCAGCTATTTTTATTTTGTATTTTTCTAAGTGGTGAATTAATTCCGGTATTTTATTTTTAATGCCGCGTGCATTCCAGAATAGGAGGGACTTAAGACTATGGGCCGCGGTTGGTATGCAACACTGGGCCGGATTACGAGCTGCCATTGAGCTTGGCAGCCAGTGTCTGGACGAAGCCCATCATCGCATGGACTTTTTCTGTTAGGGAAACAGATGGGTCGCACCATATAACCATAAGCTGGCACATGGGGACGATTGTGGCCGCCAGATTTTTATCCGTGTTGAAAGTGCGCGACTGTTCGAGCACTTTCTGGAAGTCAGCCAGGCCCGGTTTCGAGGCTGGCTGCTGTTGGGGCGCGGGCGGTGCAGTTGGCAGCATTGGAGCTGCGTCTACCGCCATGCTCGTCTCAGGTGCCGGGGCTACCTGCGGCCGGGAGAGCGCGGTCGTGCGCTTCGCCGGGGCTGGCGCAGCCTTAGCTGCTACGAGCTTATCCTGGGCAGGCTGTCGCGGCCTGTCCTGCCCAGGCTGCGGGGGCCTTTCCTGAGTGGGTCGCGGGGGTTTGCCTTGGCCATTTTTGTGGCCCGTCGGGTGTTTTTTGACCCCCTTCCGCTGCCAGGGGTTGTTCGCCAGCACTGGGTAGTCCAGCTCGTTGTAGCTGGGCTCGCAGTGCTGCTCCAGGGGCGCGAATCGGTTGCCACCTGCCTGCTGCAGGTAGTCGCCGAAGCTCCGGGGAGGAGGGTACCTCGGTGGACCCCAGGGGTTTTGCCTCGGGGGGCCAGAGAAGCCCGGAGGGGGCCGTGGCATCGGTTGCGGCTGGGGCTGCATTGCAGCGCGCCTGTTTTCGCGCAGGTCGCGGCGAGACTGTTGCTCGCGCTGCTTGCGTACCTGGGGCGGAAGGTGCCTGCGGGTCTCTTTTTTATAGACCTGGCAGCCCTTGTAGTTTGCGCAGTGTGCCTCCTTACAATGCGCGCACTTTTTGTGCTCCTGGTTGCCCCCATTGGGGCAGTCGGGAGCGCGGTGTGGCCCGCTGCACCACCGGCACACAGGGGCCGCGTGGCAGGCCTTGCCAACATGGTTATAGCGTTGGCAAACGCTGCATTGGGCGGGGCCTGAGGGGCGCCTGTAGTCGACGACACGCACCAGCATGCCGCCGAACTCTGTCAGGGAGTAGATGCGCTCAGAATCGCACGTCTGAGGCACCTCAATGACCAGGGCGTCGCATTTTTCCCTGCGCAGCCTGTTCTCCAAGAACCAGTGGTTCTGGACAGGCAGGTTCAGGGCTGCAAATTCCTCCTGGAGGAAATCGGTCGGGGTGTGGCGGTGTACTCCGCGCAAGACGAATTTCTTGGGCACTTCGTCTCTCTGAAGGAGGACGGAGTGCTGGGCGCCTATCGCCTTAAGGGCCTGGACTGCCCTTTGGTAGTCCGGGACGGACGCAGGATTGACCTGGATCTCGTCCTTGCCGCGGTTTTGGCAGGTGAACTTTTCCGCCAGGGCCTGCTTGAGGGCGGTGTATACCCTTGGGTACGTGTGCCCCTGGTCTAAAAACACGAACAGGGGCTTCACTCGGAGCTTTTTGGGCGGTGCCGCAGCTCCGGCGGCATGGCCTGCAGTTGGTTGTGGGCGAGGGGGGGAGGGGCCCGCCTCGTCGTCGCTGCTGCCTGCACCGGACACCTCCGTGTGCAGGCGCTTGTTGCGCTTACCAGTGGCAACACTCCAGCCACTGGATTGATCGGAGCTAGGCCCTGAGGGGGCCTCGCTTTCTGTCATCTCGACAGCGTCGCTCATGTCGTCGTGGTAGCCTACGCTCGGGTCCACCCACTGACCGTCCCCCGGGGCTAAGTTAGCCGGGTTCAGGCTAGGCTACAGGGGAGCTAGCTCCCCGGGTGTTGCCGAGTTGTTGGTTGCCAATAACTTACTCTTTACCGCAGCTCTCTCTTACCGCCTGTGCGCATGTAGCACACAGGCACCTTTCAGTACACCGCTGGGTAGCACTAAGAAGTGCTAACCACAGCTTGGGCGTCGACGATCTATAAATTCACGGCGAGCAGCTCCGGGACACGTCCGTCCTCTACCGAAGCGCAGCTGGGTCTTTTCTCTCTATTTTTTTTTTTTTTTCCTAACCTAAGTTAAAACTAAGTGTGTTTGGGAGGGGTCCGGGTTAGGGAGAGACTCTAAGTGCGTCTCAGGCCGAAGCCTATACGCTCTAATCATGCAGGGGGTACCATGCAGAAAAGGGAACATGCATCGTGTGCTAGGAGGGGGATTGGCCAGCCATGGCAGCGATTGGCGCCATGACTAACTCCCCTCACTGACTATTCTAGACTAAAACTAGATAAGTTGGGCCCAGGTAAAACCTGCATAGACACAGGGAAAACCCTGGGCACTTACATGCGGGATGCAAAATTTCATGCATTAATTACATGCGGGTTGGCTACGGGAATAGAAGGATGGCTCAGGAAGAAGAGTTGGAAGAGTAGAAAAAATCTACTAAGCAAGGGCGGGCACTTGGACATTTTTGTCCGCATTTGGGTGTTTGGTCATGACTGGTTTTTAGGGGGCGACTTCGTCGTTTCCCCCAGGCTGCCAGCCAGCCAGGTGAGCTGAAAGAAAGAAAGGTACATCTTACAACTATGAGTTATATGGCCGCGGCACCCAGGTTGCCCCAGTTACCACGGCCATGTATGCCCGACACATTGCGCTGCCAGCCTGGGCATGTCAATCATTGGCTAGTCCAATGTTGATTATTTGCACCGCAGGACGTGGTCAGACACATGGTCGGACACCTATTCTTCGATAGTGAGTCTACTCACTTATTAATTAAAAATAAACATTCCTATGAGAGTGGGGAATTTGTGTGTTGGTGTATTCATTAGGGCCCCGCTGGGCCAAAAAATAATTAGGGCCCCGATGGGCCAAAAATTCATTCATTAGGGCCCCGCTGGGCCAAAAGCATGTGTGTCGCCGGATTCGCATGGGCAGGGGGGGGGGGGATTTAATTCAGTCACAATGTGCTGCCAGCCTGAGCATGTCAATCATTGGCTAGTCCAATGTTGCATATTTGCACTCCAGGACGTGGTCAGGCACATGTTTAGAATTTATTACTTAATGCTAATATTAAGCCTCCAGCCAATCACGGGCCACTACGGTGGTCGATGCGCCAGGATGGATTTCGGGCGTTTGTATTTTTGTGTTTCGTCGGGATCATAATTTCCGAGTGAGGAAATATGCGGATTTAAACTATTTACGCATTTATCGTAAAAAGTTTGTGTTGTACGAGTATAAAAGTCTTGCAAAGTCTCTGACTCGGTTTCACGATGCAATGCTTCTACAGGGCAGTATCGTGGGGCGTCTGTGGCGATTCGAATGCACCTATTCTGAATCCTCTGCAGTTTTATTAGGTGTGAGGGGGCAGCTGTTGCCCAGACTGGGGCTGCATATGTAATTATTGGCCGTATTAGAGCATTGTACAGCAGTAGGCCGGTTTTAACCTTGCTGCCGCATCGTCTACTCATTACTGGGTATAGTGCACTGATCCTAGCCTGCGCTTGCGCTCGCCTAGTGTCAATGTGATTGCGCCAGAGTAGTTTTCTATCCATGTGAACACCTAGATATTTCACTACCTCCTTATGCGGTATTTGTTCGTCAAACAAACGTATTTGCGGCCTGCGTTCTACAGGCGGGAGATTTTTACGAGTAAATACAATGGCCTCTGATTTCGTTGTATTTACTTTTATACGCCAAGTCGTGCACCATTGTTCGAACTCAGTGAGCGCGACTTGCAGTCTGTTGGTAGCTAGCTGGAGGTTGTGGGACCTGCTATACAGCACTGTGTCATCTGCATAGCAGCCCAGCTTTACTAGTCGGTGTGCGGGGCGTGGCATGTCACTGACATATATATTAAAGAGTACAGGGCCTAAGATGCTTCCCTGTGGTACACCTGCTCTTATTTGTTTTATGTCTGACAGAGCTCCTTCAGTAGATACTCTAAAGGTTCTGTCTGCTAAATAGGACGCGACTAGTTTAATATAACAGTCTGGAAATCCTGTTTGGTATAGTTTGTAGATTAGCCCCGCATGAAATACTCTGTCGAAGGCTTTCTCTACATCTATAAACGTAGCGACTACATAATCCTGTACATTAAATGCGCTTGTGATTTCTTCTGTCAGGCGCACGAGCTGATGTACTGTCGAGTGTGTACTGCGAAAGCCGAACTGTTCATCCGGCAGTATGTTATTCTCGTGTATGTGTACATTAAGTCTGTGTAGTATAATACTCTCCACGACTTTAGACACAGTACTTAGCAGACTGATAGGTCTGTAATTCTGTGGCAGTGTTTTATTTTTACCTGGCTTGTGAAAGACTATAACTCTAGCCTCTTTCCACTGTGAGGGGAAAATATTTAACCGAAACATTGCATTTATGCACTCAGCTAGATATTCGAGTGTTTCGTTCGGGAGTTGTTTGAGGACAACAGCCTGTATGCCGTCATTCCCGGGAGCTTTTCGCGGCTTCATTTTCTTGATAGCACGCTTTATTTCTTGCGCCTGTGTAAGTAAAGGCTCAGAGGTTGTGGGCAGTCGCAATTTAACACGTAGTTCGCGGTAAATTTGCGCCGTGAATATCCTATCGCAGGGCTGCATGTTGGGCTGGAAAGCTGCTTCCAGTGTGTCAGCGAAAGCTTGTGCCTTATCACAGGGCTGAAAAACTACACCATTGTTTGTTTCAAGGGGCGGGATTTTTTCCGATTTATTTAAAATCCGCTTCGTCATTGTCCAGGCACTTCCGTCCTGGGTGTCGAGTCGCGCGATTTTAGTTTCCCACTGGCTGCCTCGCCAGAGTGAGATTTCGTCTGAAATGATTGTTTGTAGTTCATTTATTCGGCGTTTCGTCTCTTGTGTACGACGCCGTGTGTATTCACGCCGCAGTCGATTTTTTTGTGAAATCAAGCTGCGGATGTATTCTGGCAGCTCGTCGTGTGCTAACCTAACCTCCTTTTCTGGGATGCACTGGCTAATACCATCCTGGATTTTTTCTGTTAGGTCTAATATCGCGGAATTTAAATTGTCGCTGTTTTCAATAGTTATTTCGGCCGCGTCGGGGAGATTTACTGTTAAATAGTTTTTAAATTGTTGCCAGTCCGCGTTTTTATAGTCCCTGATTTTTCGTGGCTGGTTGGAGTCTATATTTGCGTCATCAAATTTTAAATGAACAGGGAAATGATCCGATGACATGTCGTGTACAACCTCGAGTTCGAATCCCGTGTTGACACGTTTGTTCAGGGCGATATCTAAAATATCAGGCATGTCGTTCAGTCGACCAGAGTCATGTGTGGGCTCTGAGGGAGCATGTACTGTATAGTTTTTGTTGAGTTGGTGAGTGTAGAGTAGTCTGCCGTTCGCTGTAGCGCGCCTGCAGTTCCACTCTATGTGTTTGGCATTGATATCGCCTACAGCAAGGAAGCTCGGGGCCGCTCCATATAAAGTATCCAGGTCTGCCTCGCTGAGGGACCTGCCTGGTGGGGCGTACATTGCAATTAATTTAATTTGTTGCCGATTTATATTTAAATTAATTCCTATAGCCTCCAGTTGTTGGAAATCAGGGAGCTGGCAGGCAGTGTGTTGTACACTAGTGTGTACAGCAAGGGCTACTCCACCGCCTCGTGCGTCTCGATCGCGCCTATAAATGACATAATTTAATATTGTCAGCCTGTCTGTCGGAGTCAGATGCGTTTCGTTTATCGCAGCTATTTTTATTTTATGTTTATCCAGGTGGTTGATAAATTCCGGTAGTTTATTTTTAATGCCGCGTGCATTCCAGAAGAGGAGGGAATGTAACTTAAGACTAGTGGCTGCGTGTGTGCTGCAATTCGGTGCCGAATTATTGTAGGTCATCGACAACGACCCCAGCAAGCGCACACACGCAATCCATGGTGGCACGTATTTTGTCTGCCATGGATTTGGACGTGTCTAGCCAGATGACTAGAAGCTGGCACAGAGGGCCGATGGCACTCTGCAGTTGGGCGTTGCCTATGATGGCCTCGTGGGAGCGGATGACCGCCTGGATGTCCGCAAGCTGCGGTGCCTGGGCGCTGGTGGACGGAGTCTGCTGGGCAGTTGGCAGCTCTGGTGCTGCATCGACTGCCATTGCTGCCACGGGTGCGGCCTGCGGCTGGGCGGGGGCTGGCGTTCTCTTCGCCGGTGTGGGAGCTGGCTTGGTGGCTGTCAGCTTGTCCTGGGCGGGCTGTCGGGGCCTGTCCTGGGCGGGGCGCGGGGGCTTTCCTTGGCCATTTTTGTGGCCGGTGGGGTTCTTCTTGAACCCCTTCTTCTTCTGCCACGGGTTGTTTGCAAGGACTGGGTAGTCCAGCTCATTGTGGCTGGGCTCCCAGTGCTGCTGCAGGGGCGCATACCGGCTCCCGCTGGCCTGCGCCAGGTAGTCGCCGAAGCACGGCGGCGGTGGGCCCCAGGGGTTGTGTCTTGGGGGGGCGTGATGTCCCTGTGGTGTCTGCTGTTGAGGCTGGGGCTGGTTGGTGGCGCGCGTGTTGTCGCGCATGTCGCGGCGGGATTGTAGCTCCCGCTTCTTTCGTTCTTGGGGGGGAAGGTGCCTCCGTGTCTCCTTCTTGTACGCACTGCACCCCTTGAAATTGGCGCAGTGCGGTTCCTCGCAGTGAGCACACTTTTTGTGCTCCTGCTGGCCCCCGTGCGGGCATTCGGTGGCGCAGTGCGAGCCACTGCACCACCTGCAGACTGGTGCTGCACTGCAGCCTTTGCCCACGTGGTTGAAACGTTGGCAGTTGCTGCACTGCGCAGGGCCCTTCGGTCGCCTGTAGTCGTCCACGCGAATCCGCATTCCAGCGAATTCGCGCAGAGCCTGAATGGTCGCTGAGTCGCACGACTGCGGCACCTCAATGACGAGGGCGTCGCACTTCTCCCGTCTCCGCCTGTTCTCCAGGAACCAGTGGTTCTGGACGGGCAGGTTCAGTGCGGCGAACTCCTCTTGTAGGAAGTCCGTTGGTGTGTGACGGTGTACGCCGCGCAGTACGAATTTTTTCGGTACTTCGTGCTGTTGCAGAAGTACCGAGTGCTGCGCACCAATGGCCTGAAGGGCCTTAACTGCGCGCGTGTAGTCCGCGATGGTGGCGGTGTGGACCATTATTTCGTCCTTCCCGCGGTTTGTGCATGTGAAGCGCTCGGTGAGGGCATTCTTGAGTGTATGGTACACTCGCGGGTACTGGTGCCCCTGGTCAAGGAACACGAAGAGTGGCTTGACGCGATGGGCCTTGGGCGCTGCCGCAGGTGGCTGTTGGTTGGGGGGGGCGGGGCCCGCCTGCTCGGTTGAGGAAGAGGCCGCCATCTCGTGGTGCGACCTCTTCGCCTTTTTCGTGGCGACTGTCTGCCAGTCGCCATCGGTTGCGTCCTCCTGAGGGGAGGGCATTGAGTCGTCCATCTCTGTCATTATGTCTTTAAGTCGCGTCAGCCTCACACTCGTGAGCACCCACTGACCGTCCCCCGGGGCTAAGTTAGCCGGGTTCAGGCTAGGCTGAAGGGGATCTAACTCCCCGGGTGTCTCAGAGCTCGTTGGTCGTTAATACTACCTTTACCTGGTACCGTTACACTCTACCTGCCTGCGCACTCTGGGTGCACAGGCTACCTTTCAGGAAAACACTGGGTAGCACTGTGAAGTGCTACACACAGCTTTAGGCGCGGAGCTCCTCTCCGTACGTCCGTCCTCGGCCAAGGCTCAAGGCAAACCTTTCTTTCCTTTTCTCTCTGCAAATATCTGGTTACCCAATTTTCTGGTTGCGGACGGTTCAGAAAATTCTCGATGCCTTGCTCACGTAGGGAGCAGCGCACTTTGGACAGCGAAAGTAATGTAGGGCTTCTTTAGCACTGATTTTTCAATGTTTTCTAAATGTCAGCAGTCTACGATGACATAATGGGCAGTTCCACTAATAGTGTAATTTTTTTATGGCAGCTGCACTGTTTAATTTGCACTGCGAGCTGTTTAAATTTACTGCTACACCAAACAGGGAACTTTTCATTTGCAGATGTTATTCAAGGAATCAAATACGTAATTTGTGCTGGAATCACTTGAAAATGGTTAAATTAACTTAGGTATACTTTAGTGTATAGTATGCTGAAAATGTGGAGATAATTTCATGAAGGCTGTTTGCTGTGGAAGCACTAGCAAATCACCTTGTTCAGTGCCACCTGGAATGGCTTTCTTCGTGCACCTCCAAGGATGATGTGATTATTATTGTGAGTAAATTTTGTTTACATTTTCATTGTGTGAATAATAAAACTTTTAACTGTACACACAACAAGCATTTCACTTGGATCTGATGCATTCTCAAGAGTGCAGTTTCTGTTTAGCTTTTAAAACTGGCTGCCCTTCAATTCACTCAAGGTGCAGATGCAAGTTGCTGATGAAGTATTCCACACACATGCTACATTGGAGAAATATTTTAATAAAAATTAAAACTCTTGCAGGATTTCGAATAAAAACTATCCTATTTATCCCTTCTATGTTTTGGTACTGCGAAATTGAGAGAGGTAAGTAAGTTGTGAGGTTATTTTTACTTGCTTGCATGTGAGGTTAGCAGAGCAAAAATATTTTTGAAATTGCAGATACATGGTCACTTTATTTCGTTGCAAACATTTATAAGCTCGTAATCTTATTTAAAGTCTCCATACTTAATGCGTTTGGAAAACCTTCTTTCTCTCAATTTTACAATGGAACAAAATTTTACTTGTATGTGTACATTAATTCCATCTCTAAATGATGTAGGTTTACGCACCGAGATCAGGTACATTGTAGAGAGAAAAACACACGAGTACCTGCTTATTTTGAAGTTTTAATGAGTATATTAAAAAAAAAAAAAAAAAACGATAAAAATATAATTGAAAAAGTATATTATTCACGTATTTTTGAGGATGAGGGGAGGGGGTGTTTTTGTCCGATGGTCGTTTATCTTTAAAGAAATTTCCGTTGGACCTGTGCGTTCTTGCTCTGCCAATTCTCGAAAAATGAAATATTTTAAGTCGTCTTTTATGTGCTAACTTCATTATATTTGGCTGCATTCGTATTTTTATTAGTTTTGAAACATTCATGTCACGGAAAATAATCATAAACCAGGACAAAAACGTTTTGACTAAATGTTCTAGGTTGGTTGTAAAACATTTTCTTATTTTATTTCACATCGGAAACATCTGTTAAGTTGTAAGCTTTGTAATGAATGCGACAGTCACTTGTTCGCTGAAGTGTTTGTTTAAGAAATTAGTATTGTAAATTTGTTTATGGTCTTGTTAAATGAAATTTTAAGTGAAATCATTTGGGAAAACAGAGGCTACAGGAATTTTCAACACAACTTGATGACCGACGTTGTGACTAGTGTGGGAGTGTGTGCTCGTGTAAATATCAATTTTTCTTACTCCTCGTGCCGGTCAACAGGAAAACAGCGAGTGTGTTATCTCATCGCGGGCGTGTGATTGCGTGTGGTAAATTGTGCTAGGTTAATTACCGCAAAACTCCACTGTGTGCAAATATGTAGTGTGTCGCTGTATGCAAATATTTGGTATGTCTTTTTTTTTTTTTTTTTTTTTTCAGGCAATACACACTTTGAATTTTACACAATTTCGATGCTGCAACCTAAGTGTATACATGCGAATAGGATTGCTTAAATGAAAAAGTAAAGTAGGAGGTAAGTGCAAATGTTTCCAGGAGGTTATGCACACACAATCTATTTTATGAATTAATAGTTATTATCTAAGAAAATGATAGAAGATTATAAATAATGTGTGCAGAATAATACAGAATTTGCATGTTACACAAAAAAAAATATATATATATATTCCAAATATTGTTAGCAAAATGCACCTAGATTAGTGAGCTGGATTTTTTTTTTTTTTTTGTATTTTTGTTCTGTTGATCCCACGTGGAGTCAAGGCTCCGGGATATAGAACATGTATGTGCAGACAATTAATATTTACATGATGCAAGTTACCAAGAAAAAAAATTTCAAAAAAAAAAAATACATAACATGTTACACAATTTAACTTTATGCAAAACATGAAGCAGCTGTTATCACAAGTCCATTCAACAAATTAACAGTTCAATTTCTCTATTATCAATCAAATTAAAGAATAGCTTCAGAGGGTAGGTAGGATATTCTAGAAGAATTTTTTTTACTGTTTTTTTTTTTAATACTGGTAAATTGTTTTAGTTATTTTCTGTGATATTAAGTTGTAAAGTTTTACTCCCAAGTAATTTAGTCCATTTTCAAATCGCCTAGTGTTATGTTCAACTATCCTCAATTTACTAGCATTTCTGGTGTTATACCTATGTGCGAATATCTAAAAAAAAAAAAAAAAAAAAAAAATAATAATTTTTTTTTTCTTCTTTTTCTTAAGAATGAATAAAAAGTTTCTAGAACGTATTCATTTATGGCAGTCAGGACTTTAAGTTTTTTGAATTTTGGTCTGCAGTTAGATGATTTTTTATCTTTTGTTATTATTCTAATAGCTCCTTTTTTTTTTTTTTCCCCCAATGTTATATGGCAGAAAGAGTAGAGCTATGGCTACTGTGACATCATGCATTGATGGGAAGGTTATTGTTGGATAACAAAAATTTAGATGATATAATTTTTATTTTTTTCCATACACAACACATTGCAGGTACAATTTTACAGGTTACAGCTGTACCACCTCTAGTATTGCTGCCGACCATCCAACAAATGAGCACACTAAACAGGCATTGATGACATTGTTATCAACGTCTTTTTGAATCTCTCATTATTATACATAACTGCCCACTGAAACAGAGAAACTTCAAAATAGGTGTGTGTGTGTGTGTTTATATATATATATATATATGTATATATATATATATATATATATATATATATATATATATATATACATATATACATACATACATACATACATACATACATACATACATACATACATACATACATACATACATACATATACACTTATCTATTTATTTTTTCACTTTGAATTTTGTATGAGGTATACACATGCAAAGATTCACAGCTGCTGCTGGGTGGGTGAGTGAGTGAGTGATTGATTGATTGATTGATTGATTGATTGATTGATTGATAGAGAGTGAGTGTGTGTGTGTGTGTGTGTTAGGGGGGGGGGGGGGGAAATGTGGTGATTGTGGGGGAAAAAAAAATTTAAAATTGAAATTTTTAAAAAAAAATTTTTTTCTGTAGGGTGCAAAATAGTAGTGCCAACGGCACGTGGTGTTCCCAAGCGGTCACCCATCTAAGTACTAACCACGCTCGACGATGCTTAACTTCGGTGATCGGACAAATTCAAATTCAAATTCAAAAGCTTTTTATTGCGATGTTTGCATACATTGATATTTACATAGGTATACATAGTGGAACGCCAGCACATTGTGCTCTTTTTCCATAGTTTATAGACATTATACAACACTTCTTATATACATTTACATTTATTTAATAATTGTTTTTAGGAGGAAAAGTTTAAAAAAACCTCCGTAATGTTCTGGAGCCTGTGGGCTCAATGTTTTCTGATGATCATACACGTTGAAATATATTTACAGAGAAATTATTATTGATATTTACATACACATAGTTACATATTTTTCACTGAACAGTTTGGGAGTAGGTTTAGTTATGCTTGCAGCTTATATATTACACTATTGTACACTATATTACATAAGTTGCACTTTTGAATCTATGTCGCTTTGGTTGGCGTTCATTTGCAGTCTCGATGCACGGCACTTTGGTGGATGTCCGTAGCACTGTACACTTTTGTGGCTGGTTGGAGGATTTTCTTCTTCTGCCCAGTCAGGGTGGCCTGCCTGGGTGGTAGTCTGTAATTAGTTTATGTGGGTGTGGTCGTGTGATGTTGTGTTGTCCAATGTTCTGTATGAGTGTAGACGGGTGTTGTGATGCTTTTGTGAAAAATTTGTCTGTGTATTTAATGACTAGTTGGCGTGGTGATAGTGTGCCTGCAAGGTCGTGTAATTGTGTGTTAGTTACATGTCTGTATTTCCCGAGTGTTGCTCTGAGTAGCTTATTGAAACATGTTTTTATTTGGTGGAATCGGATGTCGGGGACATGGGCAAATATTACAGAGGAATACAGTAAAATAGGGACAATGTACGCCTTGAAGAGGCGCACTCTGTCCTGGTCAGGCAAGGGGCTGTGGGGGCGGAGGAGGGAGGAGATCGAGTTAAAAGCGCGATAGGCCCGGGCAGTGGCAGACGAAAAGTGCGGGGAGAAGCGCAATGTGCGATCCAGTGTGACACCGAGGTATTTCACTGAATCGCTCCATTTTATCACTGCGCCCCCCACAAACAGTGTGGGTGGCAGGCGGGGGCGTCGCCTGGTGAAGAAAATGGCTTCGGTTTTGGCGGGGTTAGGGAGAATGCCCCAGGACATAAAGTAATGATTAACTATGTTGATGGCCGCGGTCAGCCTGGCTTTAATAAGGACGGGGTCATGGTGTCTAACCATCAGCGCGGTGTCATCCGCGTACATGACAATCGTGCATTCGGGGGGCTTGGGAATGTCATGAGAATATAGGGAAAATAATAGGGGAGAGAGCGTGGACCCTTGAGGGACTCCTGCAGTGATCTCTCTAGAGGATGAAGTGGACCCTTCCACCCGTACGCAGAACGTGCGGGCTTCCAGGAAAGAGTGAAGGATGCAGCGAAGAGCAGGGTTTAATCCCAGAAAGGCCAGCTTGAGGATTAGGGCGTGATGGTGGACAGTATCGAATGCACGACTCAGGTCTAGCAACACCATGCCGGTATGGGTCCTTTGTGTGAAACTGAGGGTGATTTGGTCGGTGACGTGAGCTAATGCGTGTTGTGTTGATAAGTGACGTCGGAAGCCAAACTGGAATTCAGGCAGCGGTTGTAGCCGGGCTACTTCCGCTTCCAGCCTGGCCAGAACTATGCGCTCCGCTACCTTTGATATCACTGAGAGCAGGGCGATGGGACGGTACGATGCCGGCCGATTGGATGCACCTTTTCCCTTGAATATGGGTACTACCGTGGCCTCACGCCATGGACGTGGGAAGTGACCTGAAATGAGAATGCTGTTGATTATGTTGGTGAGGTAGATGAGTGCTTTGCGTGAGATGGATTTGAGGAGGCGTGGGGTGACTTCATCCGGGCCTGGAGCGGCGTTATGACGCACGCGGTCTATCTCCTTCCTCACTTGCCTGGGCGTAGCTGTCTTGAGGGAGCCTGGCGTTGGGGGCGGAGGGGGTTGATAGTGTGTGGGGAGCTTGGAGATGTGAGGTGGTATGGGTGCTGGTGCGAATGAGTTCACAAAGTGGTTTGCCATGCACTCCGCCCTGTCAGTCGCCGACTCCGCCATGCCACCGTCCACCTCTAGGGGCGGGATCGATGACCTGGCGGCGCGGAGACTGCGCGCGAAGCGCCAGACCGAACCATTTGCGAGTGACAGCGCGTCGAGCTTTTTGACTTCGCCCGCCGACCTCCATTCAGCAACGGCCACTCTGCACCGTCGGAACAGAGCATTGTAGTCGTCCCTGTCTGGCTGTAGGCGGGTACGCTGCCATCGGCTCCGAGCCCTGTTGCGGTACGAGATGAGTGTCTTGATGTGGGCTGGGAGTGGTATTCCAAGTGGGTGCGGTTTTACTTTGGGGATATGGAGGGCGGCTGAGGTGATAATGGTGTCAGCAAAGTGAAGAACATGTTGGTCAAGTTCCTCCTTTGTGCGGGCTTTATGTTGCAGATCTAGCTGCTGGTCCATAGCTGTTCGATACATTTTCCAGTCAGCTTGTTTGAAATCGTAGATGGTGTTTGTGGAAGTAGGGGTGACTGTGGTGTCAATTGTCCCTATGACAGGGTAGTGGTCTGATGTCAGGTCGGTGCAGACTTTGAGGGGATTGACTCTGGGTAGGCATGTGCCTATCACCAGGTCCAGTACACTGGGGCTGCCAGTATGGGAGTGTGGGTGGTACGTGAACGTGTCAGGGGCATGTAGTACTAAGGTGGTTTCCTTCAGGTATTTGCGGAGGGCGATACCTTTATAATTGTTGCGGAGACAGCCCCAGGAGTTGTGCCTGGCATTGAAGTCACCCGCCAGTATGATGCGTGAGTCGAGCCGGCGAAGGCTGGTGAGGTCCTCTGCCGGGAATGGAGTGGTTGGTGGGATGTAAGTGGCCACGGCAGTAAAGGGCGTGGGGTTCGTATGCAGCCGAACTGCTACCGCTTCCATGTGCTGCAATTGAGGCGTTTGGCGCCTATGGTGCGACAAAGCTTGGCGCACAAGAAGAGCCACGCCCCCCTGTTTGCCACCCAACCGGTCGGCCCGATGCGTCACATATCCCGGCACCGTGAACGGAACGCCAGCCCTGAGCCAGGTTTCCGCCAAGAACACCAGGTCTGGTTTGTGGAGTGAAATGAAATGATTGAACTCGGCTGCCTTGTTGGCGATGCTGTTGCTATTCCAGATAATGATTTTAAGGGAGGGCATTGGCAATTGCACTAAGGACGGAGAAAATCACTGTGCACTTCTCGTCTTGGTTCTGCGATGATTTAAATTTCCGGATGGCATCTAGTAAAAAGGGAACCCATTTCAGCAAGTTGAGGTCTTTAATTAACTTAATCAATTCGGCAAATTCGTTTAGGACATTGGGTTCAGCATTAGCTTGTTGATTTTTAGGGGGTGGATGATTGTAACTGGCATGACGAGGCATTGAGTTAGAAGGAACGCGAGTGACGCGAGCTGGGAGTTGAGTGGCTTGTGGCAGTGGTGTGTCGTGGGTTGGTGTGGTTATTGCTTGTGTTTTGAATGTTTTCAGTTGGCTTGCGAATGTGTTTCTTGGGGGAGGAAGTGGGGGGAAGCTGGTGGTGGTGGGCAGTTTTTGTTGTGGCTGTGCTGTGCGGTTTACCTTAGCATTCAGCATGGACAGCCTGACTGGGCAGTCCTTGGAGGCGGCGATGTGCATGTTGGCCGGGAGGTCATGGTCCGCGCAGTTGGCGCAGTGTGGTGGGGCATCTGAAACGTTGGGGCACTCCGTGGAAGGGTGGGCGCCCGGGCACCGCACGCATCTGGGCTTCATCCAGCAGAGGTGGATGGAGTGGTCCCAGCGTTGACATTGCACGCAGCGTTGAATTTCCTGGCGTCCTCGGTAGGCCTCGAACCTGACCTCCATGTGGTCCAGGTAGTGGCGGCCGAGGATGGGGGATAGCTGGGCAGTTCCATTGAGCGAAATGAGGAACAGCGGCACTGGGATGTCCTCCCCAGTTGGAGTACGCCGGTCCATCCGTTTCACTGATGCAACATCAAGACCGAGGGAGCGTACTTGGGCAGCAAGCTCGTCCTGGTCGTAGTCGACATCCAGTCCTCGGATGACAAATCGAGAGTTCCTTTGGTCTGGGCGCGGGTGTGTGAAACATTCAAAGTTCTTTTCTTTAAGGAATTTTATTAGGTTTTCCTGGTCTGGGATGGTGGCAGTCTTTATCTTTACATTGTGCTTTGTCACAATGATGGCGTAGTCATTTTTCATTAACTGTTTGAGAGCCGGCTTGTATTGGTGGAACGCCTGGTTCATGCCAGTTTTCACCGTCACAGGTGGCATCGGGAACTTGTTGGGGGCAAATTTTTCTGGTATCGCTGGGCCAGCTTTGCCCGGCGGAGGTTTATGTGCCTTGGTGGTACTGTGCGAGGTGGGCGTGGGTGTAACTGTGTTGGGGGGGTTGACAGGTGCATCAGGTTGAGCTGTCGCTGTCTGGAAGTCGTCCTCTTCCTCGCTCAGTGTGTGGTAACGATTTGTTTTTGTTGCTCGGTCCTTGCTTGGGCTGTTGTCCATTTGGGCGAAGCACCTTTTATTGATTCCCCCTCTGCTGACTTCCTGCCACTCCATGTTGGGGATACCCTGTGCTGGTGGCGGTGTTCGAACCCCCGGGGGACTCTGGCGGTCAGCAGCGGGGCTGGTTGGTGATCGAGACATGTGCTCTTCCTGGTAGCACACGAAATATTTGTGAAAATCATCCTCGCAAATAATGTCTGGGATTTCTTGGTCTTTATGAAAAAATCTGGGTTGATAGGTTTTTCTATCAGCAATAATAAATGGGTGTTGAGACAGATCGTCCTGTTCAATGGGCCTCAAATGGATGCGACACATTATATTCTTGTCGTCTTGGACACCGACTTGAAATAAGTTGCCGAAATGTCCGAAAACAGAATCGTTGTCAACAGTTACCCCCATTGCTGGGCAGTACAGTTCGTACATGGTTTGGTTAGAGTTATCCATATCATTTAAATTATTTGTATTTATATTAATACAAGTCGCCATGTTGCTTTCAGAAGAGGTATGGGGTGCTCCAATTAATTTATCAGTAATAGAAGTCGATATGGGAACACACCCGCCCGAAAGATTGCTTCTATGAGAGTCATGCTCTATGGTTGAACTAGATTGTTTGTTTACATACATTAACGAATATTTTAAACACTGTTTATAATGTTTTTCGGCAAAGCCGCGTCTTACCTTCAATTGTGCGCATGCACAGGTGTTTGAGGAACACGAATCACACCCGAAAATAGCACTCGCGGCACTTTATATACGAAAAATTGCGGAAATCGCGGCACCGATTTTCGCGCGCACTACAACCAGATCGGACGAGAACCGGTGTGTTCATCGTGATATGGCCGTTGGCAATGATATAGATGTTTTTTTTTTGCAGTTTGTATTTGCCACTCGAAATAGCTATACAGGTGTGATTGTTACAAACAACAGGAGAAATCGTGTAATGAACACTCTTTTACTTCCCCCCCCCCCCCCCTCCCCTCACACAACACCCACCACCCTCACCATCCCAACCACCAAAGCCCTCTTCAAAATACACTCTCACACACACACACAAACCCACACTCTATAACTGATGAACATTACCATAACTTCTTAAAGCCATTAGATAATATTTAACTCAAGAAAGGTATTGTGATATGTTTAAAGAAAGAAAGGTGAAACCTTTAACTTTACCAGCAGGTATTAGTATCACTGAGGTATCTTCTAGGTTGTAGCAGCAATAGTAGTAATAATAATAAAATTAAATAAGGTAATAAAAAAGAAAAGTTATACATGTGATCAAATCATGAATGTATAAAACTGGAATGAATTTAAATTTTTTTTATTTTTCTTCATAGGCTGTTTTGAAATTGATGAGTAAGTGCCTCTTCTTTTAAATTTTTTAATGCTGAACACTGTTACATAAGAGATGAATGTTTAGAAAATTTAAAAAAAAAAAAAAGCTAGCCCAGCCCCCTCCCCCCCTCACACAAAATCCAAACAAAAAAAAAAAACACCCTCCTTCAAAACATCACATAATCATCCAGCCAGCAGTGCAGACGAGAAATTTGCACTCGGGGCCGCCATTTTGACGATAAATTCTTGCATGGCACACCAAAGGTAGGAAAGAATTTAAAAAAATAAAAATAATGGGCGAGCACCCTCGCGTCTGCCTGTAGAAAATGAAGTTAAAAGTAACATAACCTAAAGACAGGCACACACTAGGGTGCTCCCAGGCGGTTGAGAAATTTTTTCCCGCCAAAAGACTTATATATATTATTTATTTTACTGTTTTTGGCAGGGGGCTATGTCGGTCTGTGTGCAAAGTAGTTCCTACTCCCGCCGCCAGGAGCGCGCGCGGTGGGTAGCGATGTTGTTTTTTCTGCTTTCATTTGTTTATTATTTAGAGGGTTAATGCTATGTAAATGTACGCAAGTTTGGTTATGTGTCGGTAGTTGTGCGAGATTTAATTTCCGAAACGAAATTTGACTTTCATCGGCCTGCATTTCTCACTTATTCGGAAAATACATGTGTGTTTATGTATGTATAATAATCGAGTGATTTTGTAATAATTTGGAAGTTTTGTTTGCGTGTGCGATGTGGGGAAGAAAAGGTGTGCACACGAGTCCTAGGGCTATATTTTTTTTTATTGCGAAATATTTACTTCATGTGGTGAAAAATTTTAAATTATTTGTGATGCAAGTGAAATTTTTTTTTTTTTTTCAGTTGGGTGATGTGTTTGTCCTCGTTTGTGTGCAAGGAAGCAAACATGCTGAAGGTAAGGGGCCATAAATGACACTTTAAAATATTAGTTTACCATTAATTTTGGTTAAATATTAAATTGCCATATAAGTAAAATCATGTCAACTGTTGTATTCCACCCAGTATAAGCTGTTAGTAATGGGTACTTAATATAAATAGAATAAATGTAAGCATTTTCGTCTGCATGAAAATTCACTTTTTTTTTGGATCCATTTGTACTGTGGGTAGTTAAATAGTACATTATGTTGTTTTTACTTCGAAGTACAAAACATCTTGTGCATGATTGCAAATTCAAACGCAGTTAAGCATAATATGAATTCGAATTATGTGTGTGTGTGTGTGTGTATATATATATTTTTTTTTTTTTTTTTTTTTTTTACTGTGTCCAGTTTTAGCACAAATGGAATTATTTTCAAAGTGAATCGATGCAACTGGTCTTTGCCATTAATATTGATATATGATCTAACTAAATTAAATAGAAAGGATTTTTTTATTTATTTTTTTATATATATAAATATATTTGTAGCAATGTACTAATGACCACAGAAGTAAGCAAAAAAAAAAATATATATATATATATCTCAGCCAGTAAACCATGCGTCTTAAAGACTTTTTTTAATGAAAATATTTCTGCCTTGGTTAAGCTTACATTTACTATCATAGGGATTGAGGGAATTGTAGAACAGCAGCAGAAGCATTTCCTTTCATGATCATGTTCTTGGTCCTGAAAAGGACCGTTTATGTAAGCATGTGCACACCAGACCTGCTCACTTGGAGCTGGTGTATTTGGTGACAGCCTTGGTGCCCTCGCTGACAGCGTGCTTGGCCAGCTCCCCGGGCAGCAGCAGTCTCACGGCCGTCTGTATCTCGCGGCTGGTGATGGTGGAGCGCTTGTTGTAGTGGGCGAGGCGGCTGGCCTCTGCCGCGATGCGCTCGAAAATGTCGTTCACGAAACTGTTCATGATGCTCATGGCCTTAGATGATATGCCAGTGTCCGGATGAACTTGCTTCAACACTTTGTAGATGTAGATTGCGTAGCTTTCCTTCCTCTTGCGCTTCTTTTTCTTGTCGCCCTTCGAGATGTTTTTCTGGGCCTTGCCCGCCTTTTTGGCTGCCTTACCGCTCGTCTTGGGGGGCATCGTAGGTCTGAGCTGTGCCGCTGTCGCTAGATGAGTGAGACGGGAACTGAATTTTTTTCGTGAAAAGTTTTCTTGGCTTCTTGTTGCGCGACCAATCGGAGCGCTCCGCGGCTCGTGATTGGTCGCGCTCCGCGGAGGGACGTGTAACAAAAGTAATTTCCAGCGGCCGGGGCGCCACACACACTCACACACTCTTTACCGCGCACTGGTACGAGTAGGACGTCCTACTCTTAGCCTAGCCTGGTTCTCTACATAGGGAGCTCAGGTCAGTGGCCAGTGTGAAGGTGACAGGTCGGGTAGGCAGGCTGCGTTAGTGCGGACAGTAACTGCGACGCGCGACACCGCGAACAGGGCTACCACGGTGGTCCCTGCTTTTTTCAAAGCAGGGTGCCAACCCACTGCGATGGGAGGAGAGGAGGAGGAGCGTATGGACTGCGGCACGGCCGTTAAACGCACTCATGAAGGCAGCGAGCCAGGATGCAGCAATGCAAAAAAAGTTTCAGGGGCGCAGGACCCCAACTCTAGCGAAAACGGTAGCGAAAGTGAGGATGACGAGGGCTTCACTGTTCAGAAGCGCCGAGTCCGAAAATCAAATAATGCAGGCGCGAGCAGCAGCGAACAACCTCAAGGGCACGAAGCCCCGCGTTACAAACGAGTGCCGTTTGTAATAAAAAATTCTCAAGTGGTCGGCAATATCGGGCCTGTGTTCGCGCAGCTCGGTATCAAAAACCGATTAACAATTTCTAAGAGGCAAGAGGTCAAGGTCGCTTTTGACTCAAAGGCCGACGAAATAAAAGGCGTCAATTGGCTCAGAGCCAACAACATTCCGCATCACACCTTCTCCCAGCCAAGCGAGCGCGGCGAAAAGGTAGTAATTAAGAACCTCAGTCGCTTCACTCCAGTGGAGGCTCTCAAAACAGAACTTCGTGCCTTAGGTTTCGAGGTCACGTTCGTCAAACAACTAAGTTTCAAGTTCACTGACAGAAATACGGGCCGTGAATCCTACGAACCGTCATCATCGTTTATTGTCACTGTCGCCCCGAGTGCGCGGGACATCTACTCAATTAAGACTTTATACTACACAAGTGGTATTAAAGTAGAAAAATACCGCAACCGGCCGGAAGACATCCCACTGTGTAGGCGATGTGGCGACTTCGGCCACACGACAGGGAACTGCAGTCAGGTCCCTAAGTGCATCCGATGCGCGGGCCCGCATCCTCGCGATCAGTGCACACTCCCCGAGGAGGCGCCTAAAGTGTGCACGAACTGTAATGCGACAGGGCATACCGCGGCCTGGAAGCAGTGCCCGGTATATTTAAACCGCGTCGAGGCTAGAAAGCAGATTTTAGCCGAGCAGGCAGCGCAGAAGGCAGCCCGTGTTGCGCCGCGAGCGCCCGCGCCAGAGGCGACACACGCGAACTTCCCCCCCCCGGCACCTACGCGACGGCCCGCACAGGTGGCCGGGCAGGTAGCTGCGCGCGCTGACGTCACGCATACCGGGGCGCAGGGCAGCCAACCGAGCAGACAGGAAACTCGCGCGACCTTCGCTTCCACTGTCGCTGGGCCCAGTGCACCGCGCCGCACAGCCGAGGAAATCGTTCAGGCGCGTGTAGAAAAGAGCGAGCAGCGAACAGCAGCACAGATAGAAGCAAACGAAACTAGAACCGTGACAGGCCTGGGGGAACTCGCTGAAATTCTCCGCCTCTGCGATTACTGGAACCTGGTTCAGGCCTTGGAGCCATATTACCCTCGCATCCGCGCCGCGCAAAATACAAAACAGCGTCAGACCATTTTGCTGGAGGCCCTCGCGAAAGTGCTTCAGTAAATGGCTGTAGACAGGGGGAAAACACTACAAATCCTTAATTTTAATGCAAATGGCATTCGTGCCAAATCCTACGAATTAGAACAATGTCTTTTCGTATACGGGATAGATGTGGCATTAATTTCGGAGACAAAATTAAGGCCTCACCATCGTTTTAATATCAGTGGTTATACAACCTATAGAACCGACCGCGACACCCTAGGGGGCGGTACAGCCATTCTCATTAAGCACGGCATAAATCATCACCCTATAAAAATAACTGGCTTAGAGCACATTGAGGCCACCAGCATAAATATTCGTAACAAAAATGCGCACGTCTGTATGTCGGCAGTCTATAAACCACCGAACAAGCCTTTATTGATTAGCGATTTAAATAAACTAATAAATCCAATGCAGCACTTTTTCATAGCTGGTGATTTAAATAGTAAAAACGAAGACTGGGGTTGCAGAAATACAAACCCAGCGGGGAGAAATTTAACTGAGCATGCGGCTCGAAATAATTACGAAATTTTTGCTCCAAATTCGCCGACTAGCTACCCAACTAATGGGGGCATGCCGGAAATTTTAGATATAGCCTTTACCAACATTCCGGGAGCACAAGTTACTTCCGAAAAATTAGATGAGTTAGACTCCGATCATTTTCCTGTATTAATACAATTGACTTTTGATGCCCAGTTTTGCGCGGCCATTTTTAACCGAACTTTCGGAGTTACCGACTGGGACAAATTTCGCGATGATTTAGAAACAATTTTTATTGAACCACCGACGATAAACACTCCCGAAGAACTTGACACGCATGTTAAATTGTTTACTGACACGATTACAGACGTGCGCAAAACACACACGAAATTAATGAACAAAAGAGAATTTACAAGAATTAACTATCCAGATGTCGATATTTTAATCATTTTAAAACGTCAGGCGCGAAATAACTATCAGCGAACGCGAACACCGCAAGCCAGGACGGAATACAATCGCCTAAAAGCGCAAGTTACTCGAAAACTTAAACAATTAAAAATAGATAAATTCGGGAATCTAGTAACGGAAGTCGCTACACAGCCTCGGCAAATGTGGCGCCTCACGCGCACATTAAGAGGCAATAATAAATTTATTTCTACTCCCGCAATAATTACGGACACGGGCATAAAATATGACGCGGCCGACAAGGCAAATGCGATCGCGGATATTTTTGAGAAACAATTTTCGCCGAATGAGGATGTAAACGACCCTCAATTTACTCGAACCACTACAGTCGCGGTAAATAATTACCTACAAACAGCCACGCAAATAGAGCCGGAACTTATAACAATTCACGAACTATTAAGAACAATTCAATCGCGACCTCAAAATAAAGCAGGCGGACCTGATGGAATTAATTTCGAATCACTCAAAAAATTACCATTTTCAGCACTCGAATATCTTTTAAATATTTTGAATGCTATTTTTATTTTAAAAACTTATCCTTCCGAGTGGAAACTCGCGAAAGTAATTACGATTCCAAAGCCAGGGAAAAATGCGTCTTTACCGCAAAATAGGCGCCCTATTAGCCTTTTAAATAGCACTAGCAAAATTTTTGAAAAAATTTTATTAAAACGACTTAAAGAGCATTCCGACCAACATAACATTATCCCAGATAATCAATTCGGTTTTCGGAGTGGCCACTCCACATCTCATCCATTAATCAAGCTTGTTGAAGATGCCACTGATGGATTTAACTCGCGAGCGAAGTTCACAGTAGCAACTATGCTAGACGCGGAGAAAGCTTTCGACAAAGTCTGGATTCCTGGCCTAATTAAAAAATTTGTGACTTTTAATTTTCCGGACACATATATTCATCTGGTGGCCCATTATTTATGGCGCCGAAAATTTTTTGTCGCGATAGATGGGGCGAGGTCTTCTACTCGGGAACTCACAGCTGGGGTACCGCAGGGCTCACCCCTCTCTCCCTTCTTTTATAATGTGTATACAGCCGATATACCGCGCGAACATGCTCATGTGCAGCTTTATGCGGACGACACTGCGGTAGTTTACCAATCTTCCAATTTAAATTTTGCACTAACTATTGTCCAAAGGCAGCTCACGTCACTCGAACAATGGTACACTCGCTGGCGCATAAAAATTAATGGCGCCAAATCTACTACCATAGTTTTAACAAAAAAACGTACAGTTCCTGATCGCGAACTCAAAATATTTAATCAAGCAATTCCATTTGAAAAATCGGTGCGATATTTAGGCCTAACTCTCGACCCGAGTCTCACCTGGAAACATCAGGTTACTAAAGTTACAAGGATTGCTCTCGGAACTCTAAGATCTTTATACCCAATGTTTAAGGCCCCTCAATTCCCTAGAAGGAAGAAACTTCAATTATATTTACAAATAGTTCGCCCTCAACTCCTCTATGCTTGCGAGATTTATGGCTATGCGGCCAAGTCGCACATAAAGAAGCTCCAAGTCACACAAAATAGATTCCTGCGAGTAATCGCCGATTGCGACTGGTATACTAGTAATTTAGCAGTACATCAGCTCCTTAAAGTAGAATATGTTTCGGACTTCATAAAACGCCAAAATAGGTCTTTTTATGGCCAACTCCCGGCTCATCCTAATTTATTTATTAATAATATCCCCGATTACGACCCAGCTGTCCAGCGACAATTTAAAAAACCGCGACTTGCCTAAGCCAGGTTAAACTAGACTCCACACATCCCGTATACGAGGGGCAAATTAACAAAACTACTAGACTTTACTGGCCCGATGTGCCTATCTACGTCCTGTGGTGCAAATATTCAGCATTGGACTAGCCAATGACTGACATGCCCAGGACACCCCTTTTTGGCCCAGCGGGGCCCTAATTAAATTGCGTCAAAGAAATTTTTGGCCCAGCGGGGCTCTAATTATATTGCGTCAAAGGAACTTTTGGCCCAGCGGGGCTCTAATTATTCTGCGTTAAAGAAATTTTTTGGCCCATCGGGGCTCTAATAAATTGCGTCACAACTACTTTTAATTCCTTATAATTACCAAATCTTTCCTTCCCCTCCTTCCCCCCACCTCCTCCACTATCCCTTGATAGTTGTTTTCCCCGAGTCTCTTTTAAAAATTAAATCTACAGCCTTCATCGCAGTGTTACTAATAATATGCGTTCTTTCACTCACCGGACTATACCTACACGATGATATGCCTGCTTGGTCAGCCGGGTATGTGCGGCCTTGGAGCTATACACTACACTCACCACAACGAAATTAATTAGGCCATTTTTGCGCACACTCCACACGCCTCTAAATACAGACATCACGACACTTCCATGCATCAGTTAGCCAACTAACTGAGGGGAAAGGGTGACCTCCCCCCGCCTGACATCTACACTATTAAAAATAGAGCCAAGCAACATGCGACAGCTATTTTACTTCCTTCAGGCCCGTGAGCCACCTTTAATTTTAAAATCGCACACTTCGCGCCCCGCCGTTGTTTCCAATGATTTGAACAAAGTGACGGGGTCGCACTATTTATATTGGTGACCACATAGCGAGTAATGGGAACGTGAGAGTTCCTGGTATCGCTGTCACACGCTCCCGGCCGGGCATATGAGGAAACGGCGGGGCGCCACTTTCTGACTTTCTACTTTCGACTTTCGACTTTTTTTACTTTCACTTTTCTACTTTCGACTTTTTCTACTTTCGGCCGAGCGGTTGATAATAGAAGAAGGAGAGTATTTAATAGTGAATTGAAAGGCAGATAAATTTAATGTTTTGTAAAAATTTTAAGCCAATGAAGAATTTGGAGGAGACAACACAATGGATGTGAACAAATCATTAAATAAACAGGAGTTTTCGACAAAACAGGTTTCTGCACTCAAAAAAATGGGTAAAAAGAAGAATAAGCAAGAGAAATTTTGCAACAATGAAGAAAATCAGGTAAGCTTCAGTAGTAATACCGAAGCAGAAGATTTAAGAGGTAAACACGAACATACTGCTCGACAAGAACTGGAGACCATCATGACAGAAAAGTCAAACACCACAGGCAACAAAGTCAACAATGGCAACAAGGGCAAAAACGGCGAAACACTTCCCAGCGACGACAACAGCGACGATTACATACCATCGTACCAGCCACAGCAAGATTCAAAGGCTACAATCAGCTCTGTACCTACAAGTACTCCAATCAGAGTGGAAAGGAATAAACGAGCAGTGCATCTCTCGGACAGTGAGCTGAGAACCCCAAACAGTGAAGTCAGGGACAATTTTAAATCCCCACACTTGGTTTACGCATTCAAGGCAACTGAAACAGCCCCGGGAGACCTAACGGTGCCAACGAAGGGAGCTGCCTCAAACACAACACCCGTGGAAACCCAGTCGGGGTCAGACCCCCACGGCCTAGCCGCATCAAGGTCAGCGACTGGGCCAAGCGGACAACATCATTCAGGGCGAGTCTGTACAGACGTACAGCAGTCTGTGGCAGGCCCCTTTCCTGATGTCACACCCTCCGGGGGAATAGCCCTCCCGCACTCTGAGGGTCTCAGGAAGGGTGCAGGACATGACAAGGAACCATCTAGGGTAAACCCCTTAACTCCTGAAGTGATAATAATCAATAATCCAGGCATGGAACCAGAGGTGATTGAGCCACCACGGCCAAGGAAACCCCCTCCCATTATTGTTACATCTCTTGACATGTTCAAGCGATATGCCAAAAAAATAGCGATGCTACATAAAGATATGCAATTAATATATATCAGGGAGGGTGGAAAGATACTTTGTCCAACAATGGAAATCCATAACATCTGCAGAGACATACTAAAAGATGTCCCTCATTACTCCTTTCGACAGCAAAAAACAAACTCGTTCACTGCAGTGTTGAGAGGTTTTCACCCGACTGTAGCAGCTGACGAAGTCAAAGAGCTGCTTATGGAACATGATTTCAATGTTACAACTGTAACACAATTTTCCAATGCGACAACAAGGGTCAAATACCCTATCTATAAAGTGGAAATTCCCCTCAATCAGAAGGAAAAACTCAACAACATAACCTCACTCCAAGGTGTCAGAGTTAACATTGAGCCCTTTCGCAGGCAAATGAAGTTGTTGCAATGCTACAAATGCCAGCAATATGGACACCACAGTCAAGAATGCTGTCAAAGGGAAGTATGTGTTAGATGTGCAGGAAACCATCACACCAAGGATTGTAAAGCTAATAAAATGGAATTTAAGTGTGCAAACTGTGAGGGAAACCACGCGGCAAATGACTCTTCCTGCCCCATACGCAAGGAAAAACAGACTGCACTCCTCAACAAAGTGCAAGGACGACAACACAATTTTCCACAGGCAAACATGGACAGGCAACCTAGGGCTCCAGATATTTCTATGAAGAATTTCCCCACACTTAACCTAAATTGGGCGGAAAAGAACAGACAACTCCAGACCACAGAAGGAAAGGGAGGTGAAAATACCAACAAGGACATGTACCCCAACCAGGATAGATCCATCACAGAAAAAATAGATCCTGGCAAACAAGGTAACATCACAGAATATAGAAATGCAGAGGAATTAAATAACAACAATACAGCAAGTCAAGAGAACGACATAGAAGTTTTAGGAAAGGGATCAAAATTTATAGCACAAGTCAAGGAAGCAGTAGGATTCATGGCATCCGAGGAATTCCAGCAAGCCATACAAGATATACTGCAAATCAAGAGGCAAGCAGAAAAATGTCAGACCTCTAAGGAAAGGAAACAAGCCATCTTGGAAGGGCTACTTACATTAATCGTTCAACCAGAATACCCACAGGCAGGAACAAGAAAAACAATGGCAAAACAAGAACAAAACCTGACAGATGGAAACTGTAATAACAAACAAAACAAGTTATTGACTGCTCACAAGAACACAGATGACAAGACACTAACATCAAAAATGGCCAAAGTTCACTCGGACATAGAATCATACACCGACACCTCTAGTGAGGAGGAGCATGAGCATAAAACTAGACCACAAAGTTCAAGACAAAAGACCTACAAGCACACCACAAAGAAAAACCAGCATGACAGAGCCTAATCGTAATGCACAAAACATTCTAAAAATTCTAATTTGGAATGCCGATGGCATAAGGAATAAAGAGTACGAACTCACTCACTTCCTAATTAAAGAAGAAATAGACATTGCACTAATATCAGAAACCAAACTTAAACCAAATTGGAGATTTTCGATACCAGATTACATCATATACAGAACGGACAGACAACAGGCATTAGGAGGAGGTACTGCAATCCTAATCAAGAAGAGTATAGCACACATGCCAATAGGTCACAAAAATGAAACTACCAACATAATTCTTCCATCAAATGCAGGTGACATCATTATCTCTGCGATCTACAGCACTCCAAAAAACAAAGAACTTTTAGAAACAATTGATCATATTATAGCACAGGCACCCTTATGTATAATTGGGGGAGATTTCAACTCCAAATCACCGGCTTGGGGAAATAGACAGTATAATAATAATGGCAGAAAACTGGAGCAATTAGCAGAAAGTTACGACTTAACAATCAGAGCCCCAACAGAACCAACATTCTACCATAGAAACTCAAATTTTCTTCCAGACATTCTGGATATCATAGTCACCAACACACAAATGGTCACTTCAATGGAGGTGGTTCAAGAACTCTCTTCTGATCATATGCCGGTAATTGCCACAGTGTCGATACCAACCAAAAACAGTAAATTACACAGAAAAATTATCAGTACAGACTGGACTAAATTTAAGGCCGACATACAAGCATACCCTGAAGTTCACCTTCTCCCACCTGAAGACATAGACACAGAAGTAAAATTAATAACAGATACAATACAACAACACATCAAAAATGCCACCACTGTTACACAAGTTGCTCCCAAGAAATTCCAAAATGACCCTGAGCTGGACGAGCTAATCAAACGAAGAAACAATGTCAGGAAAAACTTTCAAGCACAACGGGATGCACTAACAGCGCAAATACTTCAGGAATTAAATCAGGAAATAAAAGCTAAGGTCATGACCAAAAAACTTAAATCATGGGACACAGCTATCCAACAAGCTGTAAAAGATAGAAATAACATTTGGAAGCTGAACTGCAGACTTGCAGGTAAAAAGATTAAAACCTACACCCCCATAATACATGGAGAACGGGGCATTGTTTACTCAGCTCAAGATAAGGCCGACTCAATTGCAGACGCTTTGGAAAAACAATTTGAGCCAAACTACCCACTCATTGATGAGGACCAGTTAAGAGCCTCAAAACGTCTCATCCAGGCAGAGAAAAACAAAAAGGGAGATGAAACTGTACAAGACATAACATTAAAGGAACTAAATCAAGTAATTAAAGCACTCCCAAAAAACAAAGCACCAGGACCGGACAAGATAACTAATGAAGCCATAAAAAATCTTCCTCTAAATGCAAGATTACACCTTCTATCCATATATAATAACATATTACAAAATTCAATTTTCCCACAGGCATGGAAAATGGCAAAAATTATTACATTGCCAAAACCCGGGAAAGATGCTAAATTCCCTCAAAATCGAAGGCCTATCAGTCTCTTAAACACCATGGCTAAAATTTTCGAGAAAATTATTTGCAAAAGGATGCAAAAAATTGTAAACAAGGAAAAGCTTCTCCCCAATCAACAAATAGGTTTTAGGCCAAAACATTCCACTATTCATGCAGCCTCCAGAGTGGCAAAATTTATGCTAACTAGCTTAAATCGACGACGTTCAACCGCTTCAGTATTTATGGATATAGAGAAAGCCTTTGACAAGGTACATCATGTGTTCCTTGTCCACAAAATCATTGAAGCGGGATTTCATCCTTCCTACTGGAAATTAATAGAAAATTATTTAAAGCACAGGAAATTTCAAGTCGCACTGGATGGTAAAACTTCTTCAACCAGAGACATTCATGCAGGGGTTCCACAAGGAGGAGCACTCTCACCTTTACTTTATGCCATATATACCAGGGACATTCCATCAGGCACCAACATGAAGTATACACTCTATGCAGATGACACAGTTATTTATACTACAGATAAAAAACCTTTTTATGCAAATGCTACCCTCCAAATCCACATAAATGAAATGCAGCAATATTGGGACAGATGGGCAATTAAAGTTAACCCAACAAAAAGTGCTTTTCTCTTGTGCACGAGGAAAAGAAAATTTGTTAATGCGCCAGTCAAGCTCTATGGGGAGGTAATTCCACAATCAAATGAAGTAAAATATTTAGGCCTCTTTTTCGATTCCAAACTAACATGGAGAGTTCACCTAAGGAAGGCAGCACAAGCTGCCATGGGAAAATTCCTAAAAATGTACCCGCTGTTAAAGTCAGCACACCTTCCGGTCAAGACCAAATTATTACTTTACAAGAGTGTTATTAGACCTGCAATGCTCTACGGGTGTGAAGTGTGGGGCACAGCAGCAAAGGAGCACCTACAACAACTACAAGTAACTCAGAACAGAATCCTAAAAACCATCATAAATATGCCAAGGGACATGGAAACTACGAGCCTACACCAAAGAACCAATGTAAAAATGATTCATCAAATCTTGCAGGAGAACAGTGCCACCTTCTATTCGAAGCTACCAGGACACCCAAATCCACTAGTCAAAAGATTGGGGGTCTATACAGCACGTGACAAGAAAAGACTCATGGTAATAAGGTAACAGGTATTCATACCATTCACCCACTAACAAGGACGACTGGGTGGAGAGCTCCCAAGTAGGGGATTGCCTGGTGGGGACAGTGCCGGTGGTGAGTTACACCCTCGAGCGCTACGCTAGCCGGATGGGCCTGCCAGGAACTCTGAAAAATGGAGCTCAAAGCCTAATCAAATGGGATCCACAGTAACCTAGGAAGACAGGCTAAAAAATTTAGTGAGGCACACTTGAAATAATTTCACGATATAAATTATATTAATCACTTCACAGT
>NW_026962865.1:132500-137500 GCF_032445375.1 Bacillus rossius redtenbacheri
GCCCTTCAATTCACTCAAGGTGCAGATGCAAGTTGCTGATGAAGTATTCCACACACATGCTACATTGGAGAAATATTTTAATAAAAATTAAAACTCTTGCAGGATTTCGAATAAAAACTATCCTATTTATCCCTTCTATGTTTTGGTACTGCGAAATTGAGAGAGGTAAGTAAGTTGTGAGGTTATTTTTACTTGCTTGCATGTGAGGTTAGCAGAGCAAAAATATTTTTGAAATTGCAGATACATGGTCACTTTATTTCGTTGCAAACATTTATAAGCTCGTAATCTTATTTAAAGTCTCCATACTTAATGCGTTTGGAAAACCTTCTTTCTCTCAATTTTACAATGGAACAAAATTTTACTTGTATGTGTACATTAATTCCATCTCTAAATGATGTAGGTTTACGCACCGAGATCAGGTACATTGTAGAGAGAAAAACACACGAGTACCTGCTTATTTTGAAGTTTTAATGAGTATATTAAAAAAAAAAAAAAAAAACGATAAAAATATAATTGAAAAAGTATATTATTCACGTATTTTTGAGGATGAGGGGAGGGGGTGTTTTTGTCCGATGGTCGTTTATCTTTAAAGAAATTTCCGTTGGACCTGTGCGTTCTTGCTCTGCCAATTCTCGAAAAATGAAATATTTTAAGTCGTCTTTTATGTGCTAACTTCATTATATTTGGCTGCATTCGTATTTTTATTAGTTTTGAAACATTCATGTCACGGAAAATAATCATAAACCAGGACAAAAACGTTTTGACTAAATGTTCTAGGTTGGTTGTAAAACATTTTCTTATTTTATTTCACATCGGAAACATCTGTTAAGTTGTAAGCTTTGTAATGAATGCGACAGTCACTTGTTCGCTGAAGTGTTTGTTTAAGAAATTAGTATTGTAAATTTGTTTATGGTCTTGTTAAATGAAATTTTAAGTGAAATCATTTGGGAAAACAGAGGCTACAGGAATTTTCAACACAACTTGATGACCGACGTTGTGACTAGTGTGGGAGTGTGTGCTCGTGTAAATATCAATTTTTCTTACTCCTCGTGCCGGTCAACAGGAAAACAGCGAGTGTGTTATCTCATCGCGGGCGTGTGATTGCGTGTGGTAAATTGTGCTAGGTTAATTACCGCAAAACTCCACTGTGTGCAAATATGTAGTGTGTCGCTGTATGCAAATATTTGGTATGTCTTTTTTTTTTTTTTTTTTTTTTCAGGCAATACACACTTTGAATTTTACACAATTTCGATGCTGCAACCTAAGTGTATACATGCGAATAGGATTGCTTAAATGAAAAAGTAAAGTAGGAGGTAAGTGCAAATGTTTCCAGGAGGTTATGCACACACAATCTATTTTATGAATTAATAGTTATTATCTAAGAAAATGATAGAAGATTATAAATAATGTGTGCAGAATAATACAGAATTTGCATGTTACACAAAAAAAAATATATATATATATTCCAAATATTGTTAGCAAAATGCACCTAGATTAGTGAGCTGGATTTTTTTTTTTTTTTTGTATTTTTGTTCTGTTGATCCCACGTGGAGTCAAGGCTCCGGGATATAGAACATGTATGTGCAGACAATTAATATTTACATGATGCAAGTTACCAAGAAAAAAAATTTCAAAAAAAAAAAATACATAACATGTTACACAATTTAACTTTATGCAAAACATGAAGCAGCTGTTATCACAAGTCCATTCAACAAATTAACAGTTCAATTTCTCTATTATCAATCAAATTAAAGAATAGCTTCAGAGGGTAGGTAGGATATTCTAGAAGAATTTTTTTTACTGTTTTTTTTTTTAATACTGGTAAATTGTTTTAGTTATTTTCTGTGATATTAAGTTGTAAAGTTTTACTCCCAAGTAATTTAGTCCATTTTCAAATCGCCTAGTGTTATGTTCAACTATCCTCAATTTACTAGCATTTCTGGTGTTATACCTATGTGCGAATATCTAAAAAAAAAAAAAAAAAAAAAAAAATAATAATTTTTTTTTTCTTCTTTTTCTTAAGAATGAATAAAAAGTTTCTAGAACGTATTCATTTATGGCAGTCAGGACTTTAAGTTTTTTGAATTTTGGTCTGCAGTTAGATGATTTTTTATCTTTTGTTATTATTCTAATAGCTCCTTTTTTTTTTTTTTCCCCCAATGTTATATGGCAGAAAGAGTAGAGCTATGGCTACTGTGACATCATGCATTGATGGGAAGGTTATTGTTGGATAACAAAAATTTAGATGATATAATTTTTATTTTTTTCCATACACAACACATTGCAGGTACAATTTTACAGGTTACAGCTGTACCACCTCTAGTATTGCTGCCGACCATCCAACAAATGAGCACACTAAACAGGCATTGATGACATTGTTATCAACGTCTTTTTGAATCTCTCATTATTATACATAACTGCCCACTGAAACAGAGAAACTTCAAAATAGGTGTGTGTGTGTGTGTTTATATATATATATATATATGTATATATATATATATATATATATATATATATATATATATATATACATATATACATACATACATACATACATACATACATACATACATACATACATACATACATACATACATACATATACACTTATCTATTTATTTTTTCACTTTGAATTTTGTATGAGGTATACACATGCAAAGATTCACAGCTGCTGCTGGGTGGGTGAGTGAGTGAGTGATTGATTGATTGATTGATTGATTGATTGATTGATTGATTGATAGAGAGTGAGTGTGTGTGTGTGTGTGTGTTAGGGGGGGGGGGGGGGGGAAATGTGGTGATTGTGGGGGAAAAAAAAATTTAAAATTGAAATTTTTAAAAAAAAATTTTTTTCTGTAGGGTGCAAAATAGTAGTGCCAACGGCACGTGGTGTTCCCAAGCGGTCACCCATCTAAGTACTAACCACGCTCGACGATGCTTAACTTCGGTGATCGGACAAATTCAAATTCAAATTCAAAAGCTTTTTATTGCGATGTTTGCATACATTGATATTTACATAGGTATACATAGTGGAACGCCAGCACATTGTGCTCTTTTTCCATAGTTTATAGACATTATACAACACTTCTTATATACATTTACATTTATTTAATAATGGCCGTTGGCAATGATATAGATGTTTTTTTTTTGCAGTTTGTATTTGCCACTCGAAATAGCTATACCAGGTGTGATTGTTACAAACAACAGGAGAAATCGTGTAATGAACACTCTTTTACTTCCCCCCCCCCCCCCCTCCCCACACACAACACCCACCACCCTCACCATCCCAACCACCAAAGCCCTCTTCAAAATACACTCTCACACACACACACAAACCCACACTCTATAACTGATGAACATTACCATAACTTCTTAAAGCCATTAGATAATATTTAACTCAAGAAAGGTATTGTGATATGTTTAAAGAAAGAAAGGTGAAACCTTTAACTTTACCAGCAGGTATTAGTATCACTGAGGTATCTTCTAGGTTGTAGCAGCAATAGTAGTAATAATAATAAAATTAAATAAGGTAATAAAAAAGAAAAGTTATACATGTGATCAAATCATGAATGTATAAAACTGGAATGAATTTAAATTTTTTTTATTTTTCTTCATAGGCTGTTTTGAAATTGATGAGTAAGTGCCTCTTCTTTTAAATTTTTTAATGCTGAACACTGTTACATAAGAGATGAATGTTTAGAAAATTTAAAAAAAAAAAAAAGCTAGCCCAGCCCCCTCCCCCCCTCACACAAAATCCAAACAAAAAAAAAAACACCCTCCTTCAAAACATCACATAATCATCCAGCCAGCAGTGCAGACGAGAAATTTGCACTCGGGGCCGCCATTTTGACGATAAATTCTTGCATGGCACACCAAAGGTAGGAAAGAATTTAAAAAAATAAAAATAATGGGCGAGCACCCTCGCGTCTGCCTGTAGAAAATGAAGTTAAAAGTAACATAACCTAAAGACAGGCACACACTAGGGTGCTCCCAGGCGGTTGAGAAATTTTTTCCCGCCAAAAGACTTATATATATTATTTATTTTACTGTTTTTGGCAGGGGGCTATGTCGGTCTGTGTGCAAAGTAGTTCCTACTCCCGCCGCCAGGAGCGCGCGCGGTGGGTAGCGATGTTGTTTTTTCTGCTTTCATTTGTTTATTATTTAGAGGGTTAATGCTATGTAAATGTACGCAAGTTTGGTTATGTGTCGGTAGTTGTGCGAGATTTAATTTCCGAAACGAAATTTGACTTTCATCGGCCTGCATTTCTCACTTATTCGGAAAATACATGTGTGTTTATGTATGTATAATAATCGAGTGATTTTGTAATAATTTGGAAGTTTTGTTTGCGTGTGCGATGTGGGGAAGAAAAGGTGTGCACACGAGTCCTAGGGCTATATTTTTTTTTATTGCGAAATATTTACTTCATGTGGTGAAAAATTTTAAATTATTTGTGATGCAAGTGAAATTTTTTTTTTTTTTTCAGTTGGGTGATGTGTTTGTCCTCGTTTGTGTGCAAGGAAGCAAACATGCTGAAGGTAAGGGGCCATAAATGACACTTTAAAATATTAGTTTACCATTAATTTTGGTTAAATATTAAATTGCCATATAAGTAAAATCATGTCAACTGTTGTATTCCACCCAGTATAAGCTGTTAGTAATGGGTACTTAATATAAATAGAATAAATGTAAGCATTTTCGTCTGCATGAAAATTCACTTTTTTTTTGGATCCATTTGTACTGTGGGTAGTTAAATAGTACATTATGTTGTTTTTACTTCGAAGTACAAAACATCTTGTGCATGATTGCAAATTCAAACGCAGTTAAGCATAATATGAATTCGAATTATGTGTGTGTGTGTGTGTGTGTGTGTATATATATATTTTTTTTTTTTTTTTTTTTTTTTACTGTGTCCAGTTTTAGCACAAATGGAATTATTTTCAAAGTGAATCGATGCAACTGGTCTTTGCCATTAATATTGATATATGATCTAACTAAATTAAAT
>NW_026962865.1:142500-166430 GCF_032445375.1 Bacillus rossius redtenbacheri
TGGCTTTGGAGCACGGGGTTTCTTCGTGGGAGGTTTGGACACCTTTTTTGCCTTTGAAGGTGCCTTCTTGGGCTTGGGGGTTGCAGCTGCTGCCTTTTTTTTCTTTTCTGCTGTAGGCGGAGTCTTCTTGACTGGTTTCTTGCCCACCGCTGCCTTCTTGGCTACGGATCGCTTCTTTTCCTTAGGGGCAGCTGCACCACGCTTGCCGCTTGGAGCCTTGGGCTGGTCCGGAGCACCGGTGGTCCCTGAAGCCAGCTTGAAGGAGCCAGACGCACCCTTGCCTTTGGTTTGGACAAGCTCGCCGCTAGCCACTGCTGCCTTCAAGTATTTCTTGATGAAAGGTGCCAGCTTTTCCGCATCTACTTTGTAGGTAGAGGCGACGTATTTCTTGATGGCTTGCAGTGATGAGCCGCCCCTTTCCTTGAGGCTCTTGATCGCAGAGGCCACCATTTCAGATGTGCGCGGGTGCGCGGGCTTGGCTCGTGGCTTCTTCGACGCAGCCTTGCCTTTCTTCGGGGAAGCTGCCTGTGATGGGGCAACAGCTGGTGCTGCAGTCGCTGCTGCGGTATCTGCCATGACGAGACTGATCCTACAGAATGCAAGAGCAAAGTGAAAATAAAATTTTTCTCTCAATTTTTTTTTTTTTTTTTTTCCTAACCTAAGTTTAAAACTAAGTGTATTGGGAGGGGTCCGGGTTAGGGAGAGACTCTAAGTGCGTCTCAGGCCGAAGCCTATACGCTCTAATCATGCAGGGGGTACCATGCAGAGAAGGGAACATGCATATGTGCTAAGGAGGGGGATTGGCCAGCCATGGCAGCAATTGGCGCCATGACTAACTCCCCTCACTTGACTATTCTAGACTATACTAGATAAGTTGGGCCCAGGTAAAACCTGCATAGACACAGGGAAAACCCTGGGCACTTACATGCGGGATGCAAAAATTCATGCATTAATTTCATGCTGGTTGGTTACGGGAGTAGAAGGATGGCTCAGGAAGAAGAGTTGGAAGAGTAGAAAATGTCTACTAAGCAAGGGCGGGCACTTGGGCATTTCTGTCCGCATTTTAGTTTGGTAGGACTGGTTTTTAGGGGGCGACTTTAGTCGTTTCCCGCCAGGCTGCCAGCCAGCCAGGTTAGCTGAAAAAGAAGTACATATTGCAGCTGTATATATATGACCGCAGCTCCCAGGTTGCCCCAGCTGCCACGGTCATGCATGCCCGACACATTGTGCTGCCAGCCTGGGCATGTCAATCATCGGCTAGGCCAATGTTGCATATTTGCACCGCAGGACGTGGTCAGGCACATGGTCAGACACCTATTATGTTCACTTAATATATTTTAATCTAAGGGACAGTCAGGACATATGTGTGTAGTTCATTAGGGCCCCGATGGGCCAAAAACGCGACTGGTTTCATTAGAACCCCGCTGGGTCAAAAACGCGACTGGTTCAGCGATCGGCGCAACGAGTGTAGTGGGGGTGTGGGGGCCTTAATTCCGACACATGTTGCTGCCAGCCTGGGCATGTCAATTATTGGCTAGTCCAATGTTGCATATTTGCACCGCAGGACGTGGTCAGGCACACGGTCGGAATCCTATTAATTAATACTTAATATTATACTTAAATTAGAATGCAATATAATATAATATACCACCCTACTGCACCCACCATTGCTGCAGCATTCCACTCGTTGGCAAGGTCAGCTTCAACGGTGTTTATTTGCACTGACAGCTGGCGGCACAGCAGAGTAGCATCTAATTTACTATTATTTAAATTACTCAGCCCTCCGAGTATTTAAATAAATTTAATCTAAGTTTCGAGCTGCCTTGTGTGGGTTTAAATAATTAAATTATTTAAATAAGCTATGAGTTGAAGTGAAACCTTGCAGGTTAAATGCCTATGCGAAAGCAGTAGTCAGTAATTCAAAATCTCATGTCTTTCAGAAACACAACCAGCACTGGGGGTGAAACCAACCAGGCCGGCCATGACCATCAGTCATAGAGAGTCAGCCCTAACATGTCAGGCAGTGAACTCCTGGGAGTCGAACCACCACCCGCATGCTTCGGACCATTTTGAATTAGCATTCAAACAGGTTGGTCGTGCATGTAATTGTGTGTTGGCTGGAGGGCGCCGTGTAAGCCTAGTGGGAAGGCTCTACTCATAACATGTTCTATGAGCTAGTTTTGTTTGGAGGGGGTCGTGCGCTGGTTGGCTGTCAGGCTCGGCCAATCAGGGGGCGCCTCGCCCGCAGCTACGGCGGGCGGTGCGCCAGGATTGATTTCGGAAGCTTATACTTCTGTGTATTATTTGGATCATAGTTTCCAAGGGAGGAAATATGTGGATTTAAATTATTTACGCATTTATCGTAAAAATTTTGGGTTGTGCGGATATAAAAATCTTGCAAAGTTTCAGTGTTAGTTTCACTGTGCAAGTTCTCTACTGGACAGTATATCGGGGCGTCTGCAGCGATTCGAATGCATCTATTCTGAACTCGCTGCAGTTTTATTAGATGGCAGTATGCTGCAGTAGCCCAGACTGGGGCTGCATACGTGATTATCGGGCGTATGAGAGCTTTGTAGAGCAGTAATCCATTTTTGACTGTGCTGCCACATCGCCTGCTCATTACAGGATATAATGCGCGCATTCTAACCTGAGCTTGGGTTTGTTTAATGTCAATGTGCTGTCTCCACAGGAGTTTCCTATCCATGTGGACACCTAGGTATTTAACTACGTCCTTGTGAGGGATTGGCTCATCAAATAGGCGTAGTTGCGGCCTGTTGTCGGCTGGCGGGAGGTTTTTGCGTGTAAACACAATCGCCTCAGACTTGGTCGTGTTTACTTTTATGCGCCAGGCTGTACACCACTGTTCAACTTCAGTGAGCGCAGTCTGGAGCCTGGTAGTGGCCAGCTGTAGGTTATGAGATCTGCTATACAGTACAGTGTCGTCTGCATAGCAGCCTAGCTTGACTAGTCTATGTGCGGGGCGAGGCATGTCGCGTACATATATATTAAATAGTACTGGGCCTAGGATGCTGCCCTGCGGCACTCCGGCTTTAATTAATTTTAGGTCAGACGTTGCCCCTTCAGATGACACTCTAAAGGTTCTGCCTGCTAGGTAGGATGCAATGAGTTTAGTGTAGCAATCCGGGAAGTTTGCTTCATACATTTTATATATTAGCCCTGCATGAAAAACTCTATCAAAGGCCTTTTCTACATCGAGAAACGTAGCAACTACGTAGTCTTGGACGTTGAATGCGCTGGTTATCTCTTCGGTAAGACGGACCAGTTGATGGGTAGTCGAATGAGCACTGCGAAAGCCAAATTGCTCATTTGGCAGCAAGTTATGTTCGTGTATGTGTACTTTAAGTCTGTGTAAAATTATGCGCTCCGCAACTTTAGACACAGTACTCAATAGGCTTATTGGCCTGTAATTTTGGGGCAGTGTTTTGTCCTTGCCCGGCTTGTGGAAGACTATTACTTTTGCTTCCTTCCACTGGGAGGGAAAAATATTCAGTCTGAGCATTGCATTAATGCATTCAGCCAGATATTCAAAGGCTTCGTCTGGAAGCTGTTTGAGAACAACTGCTTGTATGCCGTCGTTCCCAGGGGCTTTTCGCGGCTTCATATTCTTGATAGCACGCTTAATTTCTTGGGCCTGGGTGGGGAGAGGCTCAGAGATAGTGGGCTGGTGCAGTTTAGCGCGGAGTTCGCGGTAAATTTGTGCAGTGAATGGCCTGTCACAAGGCTGCAAATTGGGCTGGAATGCTGTTTCTAAGGTGCTTGCGAAAGCTTGCGCCTTGTCCTGGGGAAGAAATGCGAGTCCATTATTTGTTTGGAGGGGTGGAATTTTATCAAATTTATTCAAAATTCGCTTAGTCATTGCCCAGGTACTCCCGTCCTGTACATTGAGCTTCGCGATTTTGGCTTCCCACTGGCTGCTACGCCACAACGAGAGTTCATCTGATATAGCAGTTTGAAGCTCGTTGATTCTGCGTTTAATAATGTGCGTGCGTCGCCGTGTGTATTCGCGGCGCAGTCTGTTCTTTTGCGATATCATATCGCAGATGTATGCTGGCAGCTCGTCATGCATTAACTTAACCTCCTTTTCTGGGATGCACTGGCTAATTCCGTCTTGAATTTTCGCGGTAAAAGTGGTTATAGCGTTTTCTAGATTATCACTATTATTTATTTCGTCGAGTTCTGAAAGATGTAATGACAAAAAATTTTTAAAGCTAACCCAATCTGCATTTTTGTAGTCCCTGACTTTACGAGGTGGGTTCGAGTCGACATTTGCGTCGTCAAAAATTAAATGAACAGGGAAGTGGTCAGACGTTAAGTCGTGTACAACTTCGAGTTCGAATCCCGAGTGCACACGTTTATTAATAACGATGTCTAGAACATCTGGGAGAACCCCCACACGCCCAGTGTCGTGTGTGGGCTCCATGGGAGCATGAATTTGGTAGTTGTGATTTAATTGGTGGTTATAAAGAATTGTACCATTCTGTGTGGCTCGCCTGCTGTTCCACTCTCTATGTTTAGCATTTATGTCTCCTAGAGCGAGGAAGGTCGGGGCCGCCCCATACAGGGCGTCCAGATCAGCCACGCTCAGGGACCTACCTGGTCGCGCATACATAGAAATAATTTTTATGTTTTGCCTGTTAATAGTTAAGTTAATTGCTACTGCTTCGAGATTCTGAAAATCGGGGAGCTGCCATTCAGTGTTTTTTATGCTTTTATGGACAATAAGGGCTACTCCCCCTCCTCTTTGATTAACTCTGTCGCGCCTATAGATTGCATAATTTAGTATAGTAATTCTATCAGTCGGAATTAAGTGGGTTTCATTAATCGCAGCTATTTTTATTTTGTATTTTTCTAAGTGGTGAATTAATTCCGGTATTTTATTTTTAATGCCGCGTGCATTCCAGAATAGGAGGGACTTAAGACTATGGGCCGCGGTTGGTATGCAACACTGGGCCGGATTACGAGCTGCCATTGAGCTTGGCAGCCAGTGTCTGGACGAAGCCCATCATCGCATGGACTTTTTCTGTTAGGGAAACAGATGGGTCGCACCATATAACCATAAGCTGGCACATGGGGACGATTGTGGCCGCCAGATTTTCATCCGTGTTGAAAGTGCGCGACTGTTCGAGCACTTTCTGGAAGTCAGCCAGGCCCGGTTTCGAGGCTGGCTGCTGTTGGGGCGCGGGCGGTGCAGTTGGCAGCATTGGAGCTGCGTCTACCGCCATGCTCGTCTCAGGTGCCGGGGCTACCTGCGGCCGGGAGAGCGCGGTCGTGCGCTTCGCCGGGGCTGGCGCAGCCTTAGCTGCTACGAGCTTATCCTGGGCAGGCTGTCGCGGCCTGTCCTGCCCAGGCTGCGGGGGCCTTTCCTGAGTGGGTCGCGGGGGTTTGCCTTGGCCATTTTTGTGGCCCGTCGGGTGTTTTTTGACCCCCTTCCGCTGCCAGGGGTTGTTCGCCAGCACTGGGTAGTCCAGCTCGTTGTAGCTGGGCTCGCAGTGCTGCTCCAGGGGCGCGAATCGGTTGCCACCTGCCTGCTGCAGGTAGTCGCCGAAGCTCCGGGGAGGAGGGTACCTCGGTGGACCCCAGGGGTTTTGCCTCGGGGGGCCAGAGAAGCCCGGAGGGGGCCGTGGCATCGGTTGCGGCTGGGGCTGCATTGCAGCGCGCCTGTTTTCGCGCAGGTCGCGGCGAGACTGTTGCTCGCGCTGCTTGCGTACCTGGGGCGGAAGGTGCCTGCGGGTCTCTTTTTTATAGACCTGGCAGCCCTTGTAGTTTGCGCAGTGTGCCTCCTTACAATGCGCGCACTTTTTGTGCTCCTGGTTGCCCCCATTGGGGCAGTCGGGAGCGCGGTGTGGCCCGCTGCACCACCGGCACACAGGGGCCGCGTGGCAGGCCTTGCCAACATGGTTATAGCGTTGGCAAACGCTGCATTGGGCGGGGCCTGAGGGGCGCCTGTAGTCGACGACACGCACCAGCATGCCGCCGAACTCTGTCAGGGAGTAGATGCGCTCAGAATCGCACGTCTGAGGCACCTCAATGACCAGGGCGTCGCATTTTTCCCTGCGCAGCCTGTTCTCCAAGAACCAGTGGTTCTGGACAGGCAGGTTCAGGGCTGCAAATTCCTCCTGGAGGAAATCGGTCGGGGTGTGGCGGTGTACTCCGCGCAAGACGAATTTCTTGGGCACTTCGTCTCTCTGAAGGAGGACGGAGTGCTGGGCGCCTATCGCCTTAAGGGCCTGGACTGCCCTTTGGTAGTCCGGGACGGACGCAGGATTGACCTGGATCTCGTCCTTGCCGCGGTTTTGGCAGGTGAACTTTTCCGCCAGGGCCTGCTTGAGGGCGGTGTATACCCTTGGGTACGTGTGCCCCTGGTCTAAAAACACGAACAGGGGCTTCACTCGGAGCTTTTTGGGCGGTGCCGCAGCTCCGGCGGCATGGCCTGCAGTTGGTTGTGGGCGAGGGGGGGAGGGGCCCGCCTCGTCGTCGCTGCTGCCTGCACCGGACACCTCCGTGTGCAGGCGCTTGTTGCGCTTACCAGTGGCAACACTCCAGCCACTGGATTGATCGGAGCTAGGCCCTGAGGGGGCCTCGCTTTCTGTCATCTCGACAGCGTCGCTCATGTCGTCGTGGTAGCCTACGCTCGGGTCCACCCACTGACCGTCCCCCGGGGCTAAGTTAGCCGGGTTCAGGCTAGGCTACAGGGGAGCTAGCTCCCCGGGTGTTGCCGAGTTGTTGGTTGCCAATAACTTACTCTTTACCGCAGCTCTCTCTTACCGCCTGTGCGCATGTAGCACACAGGCACCTTTCAGTACACCGCTGGGTAGCACTAAGAAGTGCTAACCACAGCTTGGGCGTCGACGATCTATAAATTCACGGCGAGCAGCTCCGGGACACGTCCGTCCTCTACCGAAGCGCAGCTGGCCATTTTTCTCTTTTCTCTCTGCAAATATCTGGTTACCCAATTTTCTGGTTGCGGACGGTTCAGAAAATTCTCGATGCCTTGCTCACGTAGGGAGCAGCGCACTTTGGACAGCGAAAGTAATGTAGGGCTTCTTTAGCACTGATTTTTCAATGTTTTCTAAATGTCAGCAGTCTACGATGACATAATGGGCAGTTCCACTAATAGTGTAATTTTTTTATGGCAGCTGCACTGTTTAATTTGCACTGCGAGCTGTTTAAATTTACTGCTACACCAAACAGGGAACTTTTCATTTGCAGATGTTATTCAAGGAATCAAATACGTAATTTGTGCTGGAATCACTTGAAAATGGTTAAATTAACTTAGGTATACTTTAGTGTATAGTATGCTGAAAATGTGGAGATAATTTCATGAAGGCTGTTTGCTGTGGAAGCACTAGCAAATCACCTTGTTCAGTGCCACCTGGAATGGCTTTCTTCGTGCACCTCCAAGGATGATGTGATTATTATTGTGAGTAAATTTTGTTTACATTTTCATTGTGTGAATAATAAAACTTTTAACTGTACACACAACAAGCATTTCACTTGGATCTGATGCATTCTCAAGAGTGCAGTTTCTGTTTAGCTTTTAAAACTGGCTGCCCTTCAATTCACTCAAGGTGCAGATGCAAGTTGCTGATGAAGTATTCCACACACATGCTACATTGGAGAAATATTTTAATAAAAATTAAAACTCTTGCAGGATTTCGAATAAAAACTATCCTATTTATCCCTTCTATGTTTTGGTACTGCGAAATTGAGAGAGGTAAGTAAGTTGTGAGGTTATTTTTACTTGCTTGCATGTGAGGTTAGCAGAGCAAAAATATTTTTGAAATTGCAGATACATGGTCACTTTATTTCGTTGCAAACATTTATAAGCTCGTAATCTTATTTAAAGTCTCCATACTTAATGCGTTTGGAAAACCTTCTTTCTCTCAATTTTACAATGGAACAAAATTTTACTTGTATGTGTACATTAATTCCATCTCTAAATGATGTAGGTTTACGCACCGAGATCAGGTACATTGTAGAGAGAAAAACACACGAGTACCTGCTTATTTTGAAGTTTTAATGAGTATATTAAAAAAAAAAAAAAAAAACGATAAAAATATAATTGAAAAAGTATATTATTCACGTATTTTTGAGGATGAGGGGAGGGGGTGTTTTTGTCCGATGGTCGTTTATCTTTAAAGAAATTTCCGTTGGACCTGTGCGTTCTTGCTCTGCCAATTCTCGAAAAATGAAATATTTTAAGTCGTCTTTTATGTGCTAACTTCATTATATTTGGCTGCATTCGTATTTTTATTAGTTTTGAAACATTCATGTCACGGAAAATAATCATAAACCAGGACAAAAACGTTTTGACTAAATGTTCTAGGTTGGTTGTAAAACATTTTCTTATTTTATTTCACATCGGAAACATCTGTTAAGTTGTAAGCTTTGTAATGAATGCGACAGTCACTTGTTCGCTGAAGTGTTTGTTTAAGAAATTAGTATTGTAAATTTGTTTATGGTCTTGTTAAATGAAATTTTAAGTGAAATCATTTGGGAAAACAGAGGCTACAGGAATTTTCAACACAACTTGATGACCGACGTTGTGACTAGTGTGGGAGTGTGTGCTCGTGTAAATATCAATTTTTCTTACTCCTCGTGCCGGTCAACAGGAAAACAGCGAGTGTGTTATCTCATCGCGGGCGTGTGATTGCGTGTGGTAAATTGTGCTAGGTTAATTACCGCAAAACTCCACTGTGTGCAAATATGTAGTGTGTCGCTGTATGCAAATATTTGGTATGTCTTTTTTTTTTTTTTTTTTTTTTCAGGCAATACACACTTTGAATTTTACACAATTTCGATGCTGCAACCTAAGTGTATACATGCGAATAGGATTGCTTAAATGAAAAAGTAAAGTAGGAGGTAAGTGCAAATGTTTCCAGGAGGTTATGCACACACAATCTATTTTATGAATTAATAGTTATTATCTAAGAAAATGATAGAAGATTATAAATAATGTGTGCAGAATAATACAGAATTTGCATGTTACACAAAAAAAAATATATATATATATTCCAAATATTGTTAGCAAAATGCACCTAGATTAGTGAGCTGGATTTTTTTTTTTTTTTTGTATTTTTGTTCTGTTGATCCCACGTGGAGTCAAGGCTCCGGGATATAGAACATGTATGTGCAGACAATTAATATTTACATGATGCAAGTTACCAAGAAAAAAAATTTCAAAAAAAAAAAATACATAACATGTTACACAATTTAACTTTATGCAAAACATGAAGCAGCTGTTATCACAAGTCCATTCAACAAATTAACAGTTCAATTTCTCTATTATCAATCAAATTAAAGAATAGCTTCAGAGGGTAGGTAGGATATTCTAGAAGAATTTTTTTTACTGTTTTTTTTTTTAATACTGGTAAATTGTTTTAGTTATTTTCTGTGATATTAAGTTGTAAAGTTTTACTCCCAAGTAATTTAGTCCATTTTCAAATCGCCTAGTGTTATGTTCAACTATCCTCAATTTACTAGCATTTCTGGTGTTATACCTATGTGCGAATATCTAAAAAAAAAAAAAAAAAAAAAAAATAATAATTTTTTTTTTCTTCTTTTTCTTAAGAATGAATAAAAAGTTTCTAGAACGTATTCATTTATGGCAGTCAGGACTTTAAGTTTTTTGAATTTTGGTCTGCAGTTAGATGATTTTTTATCTTTTGTTATTATTCTAATAGCTCCTTTTTTTTTTTTTTCCCCCAATGTTATATGGCAGAAAGAGTAGAGCTATGGCTACTGTGACATCATGCATTGATGGGAAGGTTATTGTTGGATAACAAAAATTTAGATGATATAATTTTTATTTTTTTCCATACACAACACATTGCAGGTACAATTTTACAGGTTACAGCTGTACCACCTCTAGTATTGCTGCCGACCATCCAACAAATGAGCACACTAAACAGGCATTGATGACATTGTTATCAACGTCTTTTTGAATCTCTCATTATTATACATAACTGCCCACTGAAACAGAGAAACTTCAAAATAGGTGTGTGTGTGTGTGTTTATATATATATATATATATATATATATATATATATATATATATATATACATACATATATACATACATACATACATACATACATACATACATACATACATACATACATACATACATATACACTTATCTATTTATTTTTTCACTTTGAATTTTGTATGAGGTATACACATGCAAAGATTCACAGCTGCTGCTGGGTGGGTGAGTGAGTGAGTGATTGATTGATTGATTGATTGATTGATTGATTGATTGATAGAGAGTGAGTGTGTGTGTGTGTGTGTGTTAGGGGGGGGGGGGGGGGAAATGTGGTGATTGTGGGGGAAAAAAAAATTTAAAATTGAAATTTTTAAAAAAAAATTTTTTTCTGTAGGGTGCAAAATAGTAGTGCCAACGGCACGTGGTGTTCCCAAGCGGTCACCCATCTAAGTACTAACCACGCTCGACGATGCTTAACTTCGGTGATCGGACAAATTCAAATTCAAATTCAAAAGCTTTTTATTGCGATGTTTGCATACATTGATATTTACATAGGTATACATAGTGGAACGCCAGCACATTGTGCTCTTTTTCCATAGTTTATAGACATTATACAACACTTCTTATATACATTTACATTTATTTAATAATTGTTTTTAGGAGGAAAAGTTTAAAAAAACCTCCGTAATGTTCTGGAGCCTGTGGGCTCAATGTTTTCTGATGATCATACACGTTGAAATATATTTACAGAGAAATTATTATTGATATTTACATACACATAGTTACATATTTTTCACTGAACAGTTTGGGAGTAGGTTTAGTTATGCTTGCAGCTTATATATTACACTATTGTACACTATATTACATAAGTTGCACTTTTGAATCTATGTCGCTTTGGTTGGCGTTCATTTGCAGTCTCGATGCACGGCACTTTGGTGGATGTCCGTAGCACTGTACACTTTTGTGGCTGGTTGGAGGATTTTCTTCTTCTGCCCAGTCAGGGTGGCCTGCCTGGGTGGTAGTCTGTAATTAGTTTATGTGGGTGTGGTCGTGTGATGTTGTGTTGTCCAATGTTCTGTATGAGTGTAGACGGGTGTTGTGATGCTTTTGTGAAAAATTTGTCTGTGTATTTAATGACTAGTTGGCGTGGTGATAGTGTGCCTGCAAGGTCGTGTAATTGTGTGTTAGTTACATGTCTGTATTTCCCGAGTGTTGCTCTGAGTAGCTTATTGAAACATGTTTTTATTTGGTGGAATCGGATGTCGGGGACATGGGCAAATATTACAGAGGAATACAGTAAAATAGGGACAATGTACGCCTTGAAGAGGCGCACTCTGTCCTGGTCAGGCAAGGGGCTGTGGGGGCGGAGGAGGGAGGAGATCGAGTTAAAAGCGCGATAGGCCCGGGCAGTGGCAGACGAAAAGTGCGGGGAGAAGCGCAATGTGCGATCCAGTGTGACACCGAGGTATTTCACTGAATCGCTCCATTTTATCACTGCGCCCCCCACAAACAGTGTGGGTGGCAGGCGGGGGCGTCGCCTGGTGAAGAAAATGGCTTCGGTTTTGGCGGGGTTAGGGAGAATGCCCCAGGACATAAAGTAATGATTAACTATGTTGATGGCCGCGGTCAGCCTGGCTTTAATAAGGACGGGGTCATGGTGTCTAACCATCAGCGCGGTGTCATCCGCGTACATGACAATCGTGCATTCGGGGGGCTTGGGAATGTCATGAGAATATAGGGAAAATAATAGGGGAGAGAGCGTGGACCCTTGAGGGACTCCTGCAGTGATCTCTCTAGAGGATGAAGTGGACCCTTCCACCCGTACGCAGAACGTGCGGGCTTCCAGGAAAGAGTGAAGGATGCAGCGAAGAGCAGGGTTTAATCCCAGAAAGGCCAGCTTGAGGATTAGGGCGTGATGGTGGACAGTATCGAATGCACGACTCAGGTCTAGCAACACCATGCCGGTATGGGTCCTTTGTGTGAAACTGAGGGTGATTTGGTCGGTGACGTGAGCTAATGCGTGTTGTGTTGATAAGTGACGTCGGAAGCCAAACTGGAATTCAGGCAGCGGTTGTAGCCGGGCTACTTCCGCTTCCAGCCTGGCCAGAACTATGCGCTCCGCTACCTTTGATATCACTGAGAGCAGGGCGATGGGACGGTACGATGCCGGCCGATTGGATGCACCTTTTCCCTTGAATATGGGTACTACCGTGGCCTCACGCCATGGACGTGGGAAGTGACCTGAAATGAGAATGCTGTTGATTATGTTGGTGAGGTAGATGAGTGCTTTGCGTGAGATGGATTTGAGGAGGCGTGGGGTGACTTCATCCGGGCCTGGAGCGGCGTTATGACGCACGCGGTCTATCTCCTTCCTCACTTGCCTGGGCGTAGCTGTCTTGAGGGAGCCTGGCGTTGGGGGCGGAGGGGGTTGATAGTGTGTGGGGAGCTTGGAGATGTGAGGTGGTATGGGTGCTGGTGCGAATGAGTTCACAAAGTGGTTTGCCATGCACTCCGCCCTGTCAGTCGCCGACTCCGCCATGCCACCGTCCACCTCTAGGGGCGGGATCGATGACCTGGCGGCGCGGAGACTGCGCGCGAAGCGCCAGACCGAACCATTTGCGAGTGACAGCGCGTCGAGCTTTTTGACTTCGCCCGCCGACCTCCATTCAGCAACGGCCACTCTGCACCGTCGGAACAGAGCATTGTAGTCGTCCCTGTCTGGCTGTAGGCGGGTACGCTGCCATCGGCTCCGAGCCCTGTTGCGGTACGAGATGAGTGTCTTGATGTGGGCTGGGAGTGGTATTCCAAGTGGGTGCGGTTTTACTTTGGGGATATGGAGGGCGGCTGAGGTGATAATGGTGTCAGCAAAGTGAAGAACATGTTGGTCAAGTTCCTCCTTTGTGCGGGCTTTATGTTGCAGATCTAGCTGCTGGTCCATAGCTGTTCGATACATTTTCCAGTCAGCTTGTTTGAAATCGTAGATGGTGTTTGTGGAAGTAGGGGTGACTGTGGTGTCAATTGTCCCTATGACAGGGTAGTGGTCTGATGTCAGGTCGGTGCAGACTTTGAGGGGATTGACTCTGGGTAGGCATGTGCCTATCACCAGGTCCAGTACACTGGGGCTGCCAGTATGGGAGTGTGGGTGGTACGTGAACGTGTCAGGGGCATGTAGTACTAAGGTGGTTTCCTTCAGGTATTTGCGGAGGGCGATACCTTTATAATTGTTGCGGAGACAGCCCCAGGAGTTGTGCCTGGCATTGAAGTCACCCGCCAGTATGATGCGTGAGTCGAGCCGGCGAAGGCTGGTGAGGTCCTCTGCCGGGAATGGAGTGGTTGGTGGGATGTAAGTGGCCACGGCAGTAAAGGGCGTGGGGTTCGTATGCAGCCGAACTGCTACCGCTTCCATGTGCTGCAATTGAGGCGTTTGGCGCCTATGGTGCGACAAAGCTTGGCGCACAAGAAGAGCCACGCCCCCCTGTTTGCCACCCAACCGGTCGGCCCGATGCGTCACATATCCCGGCACCGTGAACGGAACGCCAGCCCTGAGCCAGGTTTCCGCCAAGAACACCAGGTCTGGTTTGTGGAGTGAAATGAAATGATTGAACTCGGCTGCCTTGTTGGCGATGCTGTTGCTATTCCAGATAATGATTTTAAGGGAGGGCATTGGCAATTGCACTAAGGACGGAGAAAATCACTGTGCACTTCTCGTCTTGGTTCTGCGATGATTTAAATTTCCGGATGGCATCTAGTAAAAAGGGAACCCATTTCAGCAAGTTGAGGTCTTTAATTAACTTAATCAATTCGGCAAATTCGTTTAGGACATTGGGTTCAGCATTAGCTTGTTGATTTTTAGGGGGTGGATGATTGTAACTGGCATGACGAGGCATTGAGTTAGAAGGAACGCGAGTGACGCGAGCTGGGAGTTGAGTGGCTTGTGGCAGTGGTGTGTCGTGGGTTGGTGTGGTTATTGCTTGTGTTTTGAATGTTTTCAGTTGGCTTGCGAATGTGTTTCTTGGGGGAGGAAGTGGGGGGAAGCTGGTGGTGGTGGGCAGTTTTTGTTGTGGCTGTGCTGTGCGGTTTACCTTAGCATTCAGCATGGACAGCCTGACTGGGCAGTCCTTGGAGGCGGCGATGTGCATGTTGGCCGGGAGGTCATGGTCCGCGCAGTTGGCGCAGTGTGGTGGGGCATCTGAAACGTTGGGGCACTCCGTGGAAGGGTGGGCGCCCGGGCACCGCACGCATCTGGGCTTCATCCAGCAGAGGTGGATGGAGTGGTCCCAGCGTTGACATTGCACGCAGCGTTGAATTTCCTGGCGTCCTCGGTAGGCCTCGAACCTGACCTCCATGTGGTCCAGGTAGTGGCGGCCGAGGATGGGGGATAGCTGGGCAGTTCCATTGAGCGAAATGAGGAACAGCGGCACTGGGATGTCCTCCCCAGTTGGAGTACGCCGGTCCATCCGTTTCACTGATGCAACATCAAGACCGAGGGAGCGTACTTGGGCAGCAAGCTCGTCCTGGTCGTAGTCGACATCCAGTCCTCGGATGACAAATCGAGAGTTCCTTTGGTCTGGGCGCGGGTGTGTGAAACATTCAAAGTTCTTTTCTTTAAGGAATTTTATTAGGTTTTCCTGGTCTGGGATGGTGGCAGTCTTTATCTTTACATTGTGCTTTGTCACAATGATGGCGTAGTCATTTTTCATTAACTGTTTGAGAGCCGGCTTGTATTGGTGGAACGCCTGGTTCATGCCAGTTTTCACCGTCACAGGTGGCATCGGGAACTTGTTGGGGGCAAATTTTTCTGGTATCGCTGGGCCAGCTTTGCCCGGCGGAGGTTTATGTGCCTTGGTGGTACTGTGCGAGGTGGGCGTGGGTGTAACTGTGTTGGGGGGGTTGACAGGTGCATCAGGTTGAGCTGTCGCTGTCTGGAAGTCGTCCTCTTCCTCGCTCAGTGTGTGGTAACGATTTGTTTTTGTTGCTCGGTCCTTGCTTGGGCTGTTGTCCATTTGGGCGAAGCACCTTTTATTGATTCCCCCTCTGCTGACTTCCTGCCACTCCATGTTGGGGATACCCTGTGCTGGTGGCGGTGTTCGAACCCCCGGGGGACTCTGGCGGTCAGCAGCGGGGCTGGTTGGTGATCGAGACATGTGCTCTTCCTGGTAGCACACGAAATATTTGTGAAAATCATCCTCGCAAATAATGTCTGGGATTTCTTGGTCTTTATGAAAAAATCTGGGTTGATAGGTTTTTCTATCAGCAATAATAAATGGGTGTTGAGACAGATCGTCCTGTTCAATGGGCCTCAAATGGATGCGACACATTATATTCTTGTCGTCTTGGACACCGACTTGAAATAAGTTGCCGAAATGTCCGAAAACAGAATCGTTGTCAACAGTTACCCCCATTGCTGGGCAGTACAGTTCGTACATGGTTTGGTTAGAGTTATCCATATCATTTAAATTATTTGTATTTATATTAATACAAGTCGCCATGTTGCTTTCAGAAGAGGTATGGGGTGCTCCAATTAATTTATCAGTAATAGAAGTCGATATGGGAACACACCCGCCCGAAAGATTGCTTCTATGAGAGTCATGCTCTATGGTTGAACTAGATTGTTTGTTTACATACATTAACGAATATTTTAAACACTGTTTATAATGTTTTTCGGCAAAGCCGCGTCTTACCTTCAATTGTGCGCATGCACAGGTGTTTGAGGAACACGAATCACACCCGAAAATAGCACTCGCGGCACTTTATATACGAAAAATTGCGGAAATCGCGGCACCGATTTTCGCGCGCACTACAACCAGATCGGACGAGAACCGGTGTGTTCATCGTGATATGGCCGTTGGCAATGATATAGATGTTTTTTTTTTGCAGTTTGTATTTGCCACTCGAAATAGCTATACCAGGTGTGATTGTTACAAACAACAGGAGAAATCGTGTAATGAACACTCTTTTACTTCCCCCCCCCCCCCCCCTCCCCACACACAACACCCACCACCCTCACCATCCCAACCACCAAAGCCCTCTTCAAAATACACTCTCACACACACACACAAACCCACACTCTATAACTGATGAACATTACCATAACTTCTTAAAGCCATTAGATAATATTTAACTCAAGAAAGGTATTGTGATATGTTTAAAGAAAGAAAGGTGAAACCTTTAACTTTACCAGCAGGTATTAGTATCACTGAGGTATCTTCTAGGTTGTAGCAGCAATAGTAGTAATAATAATAAAATTAAATAAGGTAATAAAAAAGAAAAGTTATACATGTGATCAAATCATGAATGTATAAAACTGGAATGAATTTAAATTTTTTTTATTTTTCTTCATAGGCTGTTTTGAAATTGATGAGTAAGTGCCTCTTCTTTTAAATTTTTTAATGCTGAACACTGTTACATAAGAGATGAATGTTTAGAAAATTTAAAAAAAAAAAAAAGCTAGCCCAGCCCCCTCCCCCCCTCACACAAAATCCAAACAAAAAAAAAAACACCCTCCTTCAAAACATCACATAATCATCCAGCCAGCAGTGCAGACGAGAAATTTGCACTCGGGGCCGCCATTTTGACGATAAATTCTTGCATGGCACACCAAAGGTAGGAAAGAATTTAAAAAAATAAAAATAATGGGCGAGCACCCTCGCGTCTGCCTGTAGAAAATGAAGTTAAAAGTAACATAACCTAAAGACAGGCACACACTAGGGTGCTCCCAGGCGGTTGAGAAATTTTTTCCCGCCAAAAGACTTATATATATTATTTATTTTACTGTTTTTGGCAGGGGGCTATGTCGGTCTGTGTGCAAAGTAGTTCCTACTCCCGCCGCCAGGAGCGCGCGCGGTGGGTAGCGATGTTGTTTTTTCTGCTTTCATTTGTTTATTATTTAGAGGGTTAATGCTATGTAAATGTACGCAAGTTTGGTTATGTGTCGGTAGTTGTGCGAGATTTAATTTCCGAAACGAAATTTGACTTTCATCGGCCTGCATTTCTCACTTATTCGGAAAATACATGTGTGTTTATGTATGTATAATAATCGAGTGATTTTGTAATAATTTGGAAGTTTTGTTTGCGTGTGCGATGTGGGGAAGAAAAGGTGTGCACACGAGTCCTAGGGCTATATTTTTTTTTATTGCGAAATATTTACTTCATGTGGTGAAAAATTTTAAATTATTTGTGATGCAAGTGAAATTTTTTTTTTTTTTTCAGTTGGGTGATGTGTTTGTCCTCGTTTGTGTGCAAGGAAGCAAACATGCTGAAGGTAAGGGGCCATAAATGACACTTTAAAATATTAGTTTACCATTAATTTTGGTTAAATATTAAATTGCCATATAAGTAAAATCATGTCAACTGTTGTATTCCACCCAGTATAAGCTGTTAGTAATGGGTACTTAATATAAATAGAATAAATGTAAGCATTTTCGTCTGCATGAAAATTCACTTTTTTTTTGGATCCATTTGTACTGTGGGTAGTTAAATAGTACATTATGTTGTTTTTACTTCGAAGTACAAAACATCTTGTGCATGATTGCAAATTCAAACGCAGTTAAGCATAATATGAATTCGAATTATGTGTGTGTGTGTGTGTGTGTGTGTATATATATATATTTTTTTTTTTTTTTTTTTTTTACTGTGTCCAGTTTTAGCACAAATGGAATTATTTTCAAAGTGAATCGATGCAACTGGTCTTTGCCATTAATATTGATATATGATCTAACTAAATTAAATAGAAAGGATTTTTTTATTTATTTTTTTATATATATAAATATATTTGTAGCAATGTACTAATGACCACAGAAGTAAGCAAAAAAAAAAAATATATATATATATATCTCAGCCAGTAAACCATGCGTCTTAAAGACTTTTTTTAATGAAAATATTTCTGCCTTGGTTAAGCTTACATTTACTATCATAGGGATTGAGGGAATTGTAGAACAGCAGCAGAAGCATTTCCTTTCATGATCATGTTCTTGGTCCTGAAAAGGACCGTTTATGTAAGCATGTGCACACCAGACCTGCTCACTTGGAGCTGGTGTATTTGGTGACAGCCTTGGTGCCCTCGCTGACAGCGTGCTTGGCCAGCTCCCCGGGCAGCAGCAGTCTCACGGCCGTCTGTATCTCGCGGCTGGTGATGGTGGAGCGCTTGTTGTAGTGGGCGAGGCGGCTGGCCTCTGCCGCGATGCGCTCGAAAATGTCGTTCACGAAACTGTTCATGATGCTCATGGCCTTAGATGATATGCCAGTGTCCGGATGAACTTGCTTCAACACTTTGTAGATGTAGATTGCGTAGCTTTCCTTCCTCTTGCGCTTCTTTTTCTTGTCGCCCTTCGAGATGTTTTTCTGGGCCTTGCCCGCCTTTTTGGCTGCCTTACCGCTCGTCTTGGGGGGCATCGTAGGTCTGAGCTGTGCCGCTGTCGCTAGATGAGTGAGACGGGAATTTTTTTTTTTTTTTTTTTTTTTTAGACTACAGCCCCTCCACGCTGAAGTCAGTCTCACACACAGCCGAAGTGTTTGTGAGCCCTGCTAACCAAATGGGAATGATTTGACTGAGGGAATTGATGCGTGCCAGGTGGGACCTATACGCTTAATTTGATAACTGAGTAACTGCCTATGCTGTCTTCACTCTCCTGTGAGGGAGGGGGAAGCAGCTGGCGACGTGCGTCTGGCGCGGTCAAGCCTGCAGGGGTGCGGAATTTGCACCCCGACAGCCTATGGGGAGTAGCAAAGGGTAGACAACAGTAAACCAGCGAGCGCACTGGAGGAAACCTGTTGCCTGTGAGTGAAAAGTTAACGCAACCGAGGGCCCGAAGGGATAGGAAGCGGATGAGGGCGAATGGGATCTGTGGCTCTCCCAGATGGGATTTCTGGAAGAGCCATTTTGAGCACGCCATGCGGCGTATGTGCTCGGCAGGCACGAGCGAATGTGGCTATTTAGGCCTCGGCATCTCGAGGGCGGCAGGAACTGCTGGCGCGACCTGCAACTAAAGATAAAGACACATATTTACATTGTTCTATAACTATGTTTAATGGCTATTAGCCCGGTTAGGCTAATAATGGGGCTCGTGCGCTCAGGCACTATGGCCGGCGTCTCTGAGCCACAAGATGATGGGTGAAGTCGTGGGTTTAGATTTATGTTGCGAAAAATTTTTAATATTTAATATATATGCATATATAATTAATAATTACAATTATATATGCATATATTTTTCACTACTGGGGTGGTTTAGAAGCACTGGGGGGGGAGAAAAATTATGACGTTAAAATAATTTTTAAACACTAAAAATTCGGGTGGGCATGGCAGCAGCTCTCTGGAACATGGCGCCCTCTCCCTCGCCGACAGGCACTGTGGGCGGCGTCTCTGTGGCGGCCCCCAGGGAGGGCGGGGAACATGGAGCACAGCTGCTGGAGAGTAGATGACAGGGTGAGTGGGGGGAAAATTATGTTGCAAAACTTCAATAATTTAGGAAGAAAAACTAAAAATGAGTGTGGGATAATTGCACTGAAAAGGGGGAAACGGCGATTCTCGTTGTTTTCTTAAATCAGGGTGGTGAAATTTGTTGAATCAGGATACGGTTTCTTAATGGTGAGTGTTTTAGGAACAATTTGCCAGTTCAAACATGACGGTGGAGTTTATAGTTAAAAAGTTATGTGGAATTTAGTGTGACAATGTGTAGACGAGTTTTTCGGCTGAAAGTTCTCTCGCCAGTCCGCAACCGACTGCTGGTACCCCCCACCTAGGCTCCGCCCACCGGCGCGGACCAGCCCAATCAGCGCCGACCCGGGCTTGGCGAGAGAGCGAAAAACACGACTGATTTTGACGGAGTATTTTTTAAGTGTTTACGGGGGTTTTTCGCATAAAATGTGTTTCGGTCTTTTGAATTTTCTGGCATCTTCAGGATTATATCGTCCCAAGTTGTGTACGAGCGGATTGGTGTGTGTGTCGATTGATTTGTAAAGGAAGTGGCTTGCTTGACGAGTTGCGGCGTGCAGTGTTTCTATGCGAAGTTCCTTGTGTATTAGGCGCATCGGGACATAAATGGGAACTTGCGCTATTCTTCTTAGGGATTTGTTCTGTACGATTTGTAGTTTCTTCAAGTGTGTTGGTGCTGCGTAGCTCCATGCTGGGGATGCGTAGGTTACTATAGGTTGGACGCAGGCTGTGTAGAGGATCTTGCCATTATGTGTACTTAAGCTGCTCTTGTGGTTTAAGAGGGGGTACAGCGTTGCTAGTCTTGCGTTGGCTTGAGCTTGTTTACTGGCGATGTGGTTCTTCCATGTGAGTCCGCGGTCCATGTGTACTCCTAAGTATTTTACAGTTGTTTTGTATTCGATGTCGTTATTGAATAGGTTGAGCTGCGGCAGGTTTTCTGGGACTCGTCGGCGCGTGAATATGATGGCTTCGCATTTGCCTACGTTAATTGATGTCCTCCAGTCGGTGAACCATGCTTCTATGGTGTGTAGCGAATCTTGCAGTCTTCGTACAGCCAGGTGGGGGCTGAGGGAGCTTGTATAGAGCATGGTGTCGTCTGCATAACACGCAATGTTGGCTCCAGGTAGTTGTGGGAGATCTGCTACATATATGTTAAATAGCAGGGGCCCTAGTATACTGCCTTGCGGTACCCCCTGCTAGTATTGGTCTAGGTGTGGATATGGCGCCTGGAATGTGTGCACGAAATGAGCGGTGATGGAGGTATGAGTCTAATGTTTTGATGTATGTGTCCGGGAGTTGTATGACCTGGAGTTTGTGTAGCAGTCCTTCGTGCCATACTCGATCAAACGCCTTTTCTATGTCGAGAAAGACAGCTGCAGTGTATTGGCGCCAGTTGAATGCGTGTGTAATGTGTTCTGTAATACGGACTAATTGTTGCGTGGTGGAGTGACGAGCCCTGAAGCCAAACTGGTAGTCCGGGGATTACACGATGTTCTTCCAGATGTAGTTGGATGCGGCGAGCTAGCACTTTCTCTGCGACTTTAGACAGCGTGTTGAGGAGACTAATTGGTCTGTAGCTGGTTGGTAGTTTGGGATTTTTGCCTGGTTTTGGGAGTAGGATTAGTTTGGCTTCTTTCCAGGTGTGTGGCCAGGAGTTTGTTTGTAGGATGCCATTGATGCAGGATGTGATTGCCTGAAGGGCAGGGAGTTGGAGTTGTTTGAGGACTAGGGAAGGGATTTTGTCTGCTCCTGGCGCTTTGTTGTTCTTCAGAGATTTAATTATTCTTTTCACTTCCATTTCTGTGGTAAGGAGAGGTTCCGTGGTGGTTGTGGCTAGTCGCATGTTGGCTATTTGCTCTGACACTAGGAGTGTGTGAGGCGGATTGTTGGGGAGGATGTTGGGCTGGAAGGCAAGTTCCTGGCTGTCAGCTAGCGCCTTCACTTTCTCCTGTGGTGTGTAGGCGAATGTTCCAGTTGGCTGTTGAATGGGGGAATGATGACGGGTTTGGCAGTTAATGATTTGGTGGCTTTCCATAGAGTGTTGTCGGCTGTGGTTAAGTGTGAGATTTTGTGGTCCACAGTGTGGGCTCGGTGTAGTGCTAGGTGACTGAGGAATTCGGAGTGAAGATCGTTGTAGTCCTTCTTGAGTGCTGGTGTTCTGTTGCGTTGCCATCTACGACGAGCTTGATTTTTTGGCAGTGAGAAGCAGTTGCAGGGGAAAGGGAAGGGCGACTGTATCAGGTTTCGGCTTTGTTGTTGGGACATAGTTTTGGATGGCTTTGGTGAGTGTTCTGGTTAGTTCTGCCGAGTACGCCTGCAGGTCGGCAAGCTGTTGTAATGGTAGGGACAGGAGTGAGGTAGTGTTCTACGTAGGAATTTAATTTTGGCCAGTTGGCTTTTCTGAAGTTAAGGATTTTCTTAGGTTTGGTTGTAGGTGTGTGGACGTCTTCTAATGTTGCTACGACTGGCAGGTGATCAGAGTGGAGCTCATGGAGGACTTCTAGTTCGTAAACAAAGTTGGTATTAAAATAAATAGTGAAGTCTAGGATGTCAGGATTATGTTGGGGATTTTCAGGGTATCTGGTAGGATGGTAGGGAGCGCAGACCATATAACGGTGTTGCTGCTGATGTGCAAACAGCACCCTGCCATTTGTGGTTGTTTGTAGGCAGTTCCATGCAGGATGCTTGGCATTGAGGTCGCCTAGGAGAAGGAAGGAGGAGGTGAATGTGGCTAGGACTTGTAGGTTTTCAGGTTTAATAGAGCGGCCAGGCGGCGCATATGCGGATATGATGGTGCATTTCTTGCCTTTAATTGTAAGGACTACTGCAACTGCTTCTATGAGCCCTAGGTCCGGTAGGTGAACTTCATGGTGGAGTAGATTAGTGCGCACTGCCAGCGCCACTCCCCCCCCCATGGTTGTCCTTGTCTGTTCGGTGTATGATGTAACCTGGAATGCACAGATTGTCTGTGGGGGAGAGGTGAGTTTCAGTGATGGCAATAATTTGTATGTCGTGTTCGCGAAGAAATTCTTGTAGTTCTGGAAGTTTATGTCGTATGCTTCGTGCATTCCAGGTGGCTATTTTTGTAAGGGGGACATTAGTGTGGTGTGCTGTCATGTTTGGGGGAGGAAGCTGTGGTTATGGCCGTGATGAGGTCGACGGCGAGGTGAATTCTGCTCTCTGGTGAAATGGTGGTGTCCAGCCAAGCTGCCAGTAAGTTGCACAGTTTTTGCGCCACGTCCATTAGTATTGGCTGCGCTTCTGCCACTTTGGTGAGAGTGCCACGCAGCACCTGGCAATCTCTGTTGTTGGCCGCCACTCGGTCAGGTGTTATGACCGCTGGGGGTGTAGGCAGAGGCATACTCCGCGTCACGATCGTGGCCGGCATGGTGGTGGTCCCATGTGGTTGTGGTTGCAGTGCAGGAACTGCCGGAGCACTGCTTGTGCTTGGTGTGGTGTCCATCTGTGGTGCCACCTGCACAGGCATAGCAGGGGCTTGCTGCATTAGCATGGGTTGCTCTGGTGCGGTCGGGGCACTCACAGGGTGCTCCGAGTATTGGCGGAGTCGTCCTGCCTGTGGGGTCATCTGGTCGTATTCCCTGTTGAGGTTAGGCTGACGCGGTTGCCGCTGTTGTCGCCTACGCTGCGGACGAGGCTGGTTGTATGCATAGGCGGTCTGCTGTTTTGCGAATTGTCTTGCCTCTCTGTCATTTAATGTGCCAAGTGTCGGGTACTCTTCCCCCAGTGTCGAGTACCGATTGCTGGTTGGTGGCGCCCAGTATTGTTGTTCATCTGGTACAGGGCCTGCCTGTGGTCCCTGTGGGCCATGGTAGCCATCTTGTGCTGGTCTGTGACGGCGTTGCACAGTTTGCCAGCCTCCCTCTGCTGCAGCATGGCTGTACTGCCTGTGCTGAGGGGGGGGCGGGGGAGCTGCGGTCCAGGTACGCGCCTGTCGTGAGTCATGGTGCTGACGCCCGTATGCTTGCTGTTTGCGCTGTGGCTGGCCACGAGGGCGTCTCTGCAGCCACTCCCTCTGATAAACAGGGCAGCCTCGATATCTGGCATTATGCTCCTGTTTACAGAGGGCACAGCGTGGCGGGCGTGGGCAGTCCTCCTGCAGTTTGTGGGGCCCGGCACATTGGGGACAGACAGGCCTGGAGTGACACTGTTTGGCAATGTGCCCCATTTGGCAGCATATGCTGCACTGGAGGGGCCCCTTGGGGTGGCGAAAATCTGTGATTCGTATTCTGAGGCCAAAGACTTGTCGAAGTGAGTTGACAATGGCCTCACTCCCCTGTGGCACATCAAGCTGGAACATGTTTGAAGCTCTCTTAGAGTAGTCGTACATCTGGTGGACCACCAAGACTGGTACACCCTGTGCCAACAAGTCTTGAGTGATCCTGTCTGTGCTAGTTCCCCCTGGTATGTCTTTGATGACATACTTCAGTGGTTTGTCCTCCGGGGCTCGAGTGACAAAGTATTCTATTTCTAACC